>NW_007726842.1:288399-345330 GCF_000696425.1 Galeopterus variegatus
ACTGGGCTGGCCCAACTTGGAAGAATTTCTAACCAAACTTTTAACCAGCTTTTACTTAGAAACTACCAGCTCCTTTTAAAATGGACCTGCCTCATCGATGGTCCCTGTTCCTGGAATCTTTGGCCACGGACGCCTGGATGCTCTCCCCTACAGCCTCCTACACACACTGGACTCAACAAATCACTGACCTGTGGCTTCAGGGAACCTTTCTAGAGTTCTCCCCCTTCGAAATTATCTTATTCTCTACCCTCTTTTGGGTCCTGTTACAAAATCCCCAATCTCCTCCCAATTCCTCTTCCCTTACTATGCCCCCGTCCAGCAGGAAGTAGCTCGAAGATCACGGCGACCCATTCCCACAACAGAGGAAAAAGGGAAGAATGTAAGAATACCGTAGGCACTCGAATGTAAGGATACCGTGGGCACTCAAGCGGTGGGGGGAAGCATTCCCTAGCAATATGGCGCCCTTCTGGGTTCTTCTCCGCAGTAAACAAAGCCCGTCAGTGCTAACACCCAAGCCCACCCATGCTAAACCTCAGCCAGTCACAGGTCAAGGCTCACCTCCTGCCCAGCCCCGTCCAATCAGCTACCGCCCTGTCCACCCCCTATCCAAACCCTGAACGCAGCTCCCTATAAATGTACACGCAGTCCTTAAATAAAGTGTAACTTCTCTGGCGAACTGTTAGCCCGGGTCTCATGTGATTCCTTCGTCTGTGTGCCCCTTCAATGAGAATATTGATTTGTAGTAGGTGCTTGGCAATGGCATTTGTTTCCTAAGCCCCAAACCGTTGGGTGTCAAATCCCTGTTGTTTCCATGTTATCAAATTGTCTCAATCCCAGAAGCCTTTGTTTTCAAATGTGACTTCTTACAGTGAGTTGTGTATGTTATCTCTCTTTCAGGGCCAGGGATGAGGTCCACCAGGGAGTAGGGGATGCATGAGCAGGCAGGCTGCCCCAGAAAGCAGGACAAGGTAGAATTTGCTGACAAGACAGATTGCCACAGAGCTTTGCAGTAGTCTAGAAGTGCTAAGAATGGCAAACTTGCCCGTGGCACCCTGCAATTCTGCCACATCAAATTGGAGCTGTTTATTTCTGTCATTAGCAGCAAAGTAAAAAAATGAATGCTCTGGAGTGTCCTTATTAACAACTATGACCAGCAGATAAACAAAGGCAGGGGAGCAAAGAAAGTCAACAGTGACCCAGGGGCTTCTTCCACCAGCTTTTACACCATTTCCAAAAGTACTGTTTCCCTTCTCATAATGGCTTACAAACTTTGGAAAATTTTATTTTATGTTTTTACATTTTGATATACTCTTTGTTGGGCCGGCAGGATAGGGAGGACCAAAAAGCGACAACAAAGTAGCGAGGGAACCTCCATCTTGTGAACTCCACCCCTCCCCTCTCCCCCCTCCCTCCCCGGAAGGCGGAACCGGAAACTGAACCCTGCTCAATTCCTTACCATATATGGGCAAAAACCTCACCCACAGCCCTCCCCTATAAAGACCCGCTTGTATCCACCCTGCAGCAGGACTTCCCTGGCCTCACTCCCTTGTCAGGGGTTACCTTGCCCGGGAGTGCCCCCATTAAAGCCTACCCCAAATTTACTGCCTGGCTCCTGATTTCCTTTGATCTGGTCTGAGACTAAAACCTAACATGTGGTGCCATAACCCGGGAGGAGGCTGATGCCCCACTCTGGTGCGAGGCCTTCCTCCTCTCGTTACCAGGACCTCATCTGAGCCCCAGACCTTGAGACACCTGGTAAGTTACCCCGACTCTGTGCCCCGACCTGGGTGGTCCTGCCTGAAAATGCGCGGCCGTGTCAGGACGACTTTACTGAGTCACCAGGTGACTCCCGCTTGGCACCCGAGGATCCGGAGATGTCCCCCCCTCAGGACAGCCACTTTCCCTCTGTCCACAGCCCGGGATTCCAAATGGGACTCCTGTTTTAATCCCTGGCCTGCTTGGCAGCAATCATGGGAACTGCCCAGTCCAAATTCAACCCAAAGACCCCTTTGGGTTGCCTGCTGGCCAACCTCAAAACTCTGGGCCTCTCACAAGACTTGAGAAGGCGCCGCCTTATCCATTACTATTTGGTGGCCTGGACCCAATACCAATTGGACAATCAGTCTCGATGGCCCCCTGAGGGCACCTTTGTTTTTTTTTTTTTTTTTTTTCCTTTTTTTTTTATCTTTTTTCGTGTCCGGCAATGGATCGCAACCCTCGGTGTTGCGCCCGCACCTCGCCCAGCCAGTGAGCGGGAACCCGTCCGTATGTGGGATCCGAACCCTCGGTGGGAGCGCTGCCGCGCTCCCAAGCAGCGCACTATAGCAGTGCGCCACCGGGCCAGCCCCCGAGGGCACCTTTGACTATCAGGTCCTCACAGATTTGGACAACTTTCGCAGGCGCCAAGGCAAATGGTCGGAAGTCCCTGACGTACAGGTTTTTGGGACCTATCTCGCCCCTCCCTCTGCACCCGCTGCTCCATTTCCCAAGTTCTTGTCTCTCGGACCACACTGGCTCTATCTGCCCCTAAAACCCCCGAATCCTTCCTCCCCCCACTCCTCTGTCCAAATCTCCTGAAAACCTTGCCAGCCCACCAGCTCGGGGGCCAGCAGCTCTTCCTCCCCCTTTTGGGATTAACGCCCTCGTCCCTCCTCATGTTCCCAGTTTTGTCTTAAATTATTTTTCCATTGCCTGTTTTACCTTCACTCAATTGTGGTCATTTTGTCCTTTTCTCCAGAGTTCCTGGAGCTCCCCCTGCTCACTCTCTTTCACTTTCTCTTTCCTCAGAATTCATAAATTTCTCTTCTTACCTGGTCCTGCTCTGGTCTTTGACTCTGCCCTGGTCACTGGAGGCTTCCTGGGTCCTGGCCACTACCCTTGAGCTCCTGGAGCTCACCTCCTCCCTTTCGCCTCCCTCTTCCCCCACTCCTGCGTTCCTGGAACTGCCCTTCCTTTCATTCTCCAGCGGGACCTGCCATTTTGGTCAATTATAGCTGTTACTTTGTTTTGCCTTTGTTTGAGCTGCTGGAGCTCCCATTGCCTGTTTTGTAGTTTGCTTTCACTTTTGAGCCCCTAACATTCTCCTGGCCAAACTCCTGGAGTCCCTGTCTTTTACTCCCTGGATTCCTGGAATCCTCATAATTGGTCCCATCACCTGAGGCTACTCAAGTCTTCACCCCTATTCCCCTTACCCGATCTCCCGCACCTCTCCCCTCCTTTTTCAGTAGATAACATTTTTAATTGGCTAACTGAATTCACTGAGTGGGGTGTCCTCTGCCGATAAGGCCCTCAAACTCCCATTCCCAACCTGGTGAGAATGGCATTTAAAGTTTTTAATGCCAGGGAGGAAATGGCTGAACTTAAAAGACAAGCCGGGGTCCAGCAGAAGGTCCAACTCCAAACCCAAGCCTTGGTAGCAGCCTTGTGGCTGGCTGGCTCCAGGAGCCATCGGAAAGGGGTAACCCAGCACACAATCCCCCCCGCCCCCCGGGGGCATGCTGCAGTCTGTTAAATGACCACCCATCCATGCTCAAAGAATCACCTAGAGTTGCTTTCCTAAACACCTCAATTATGATGGGATGTTGGGTGTGGCAGACACCATGTCTGATATGTCTGTTCCGGTGTCCTCTAAGTGTGATCCACCTCTTTTCCCAATCCCTGGGAAGTCATTGTGATTTTCTAGGAAATAAAGGAACCTTTATTTAGTAAGCACTATGCTTTGTTCCTGCTGTCATGCATTATATACCTTATCTCACTGAATTCTCACATCTCTCTGAGGTAGGTGTTACTCCTGTTTTACATACAAGGAAGTTGAGAATCACAGTAGTTATGAACCTGATATACATTGGTGGAGCTGGATTTCAAATCCAGAGTGGTCCTTCTCCAAACCTGTGCTTTTTTCCCTATTCCAAGATCCCTTTGTTGACATATTAATCACAATGCCAAGACATTCCCATCCTAGGTCCTTGTTACTAATGGCTTTTTCTGAAGAGTACTTCCACTTTGGGGACTTTTCTAGTAGGGAACAGTTAAAAAGTGAAGTAGAACAAGGTAAGGGGGAAGATAAAGGACTAGACATAGTGGTGTTCACTCGCTGAGCTGAGGCTGCTGTAGAAAAGCAGTCTTCTTCGACAGATGGCCTTCTGATGGCCAGAAAATAGCCCCATTGTCAAGCAGTGGGGTGTCACTTCTGAGTAATGAAGAGAAGCTAACTTTATACAGCTTAAGGTGGATATTCCCCATGAGTCCCCTGCCTTATTCGTCTAAAGCCACTTCACTGATAATTATAGCTATCAGGAGCCTCCAAAGGAAAAAAAAAAAAAACCCTCCAGGATCTGTAAGATAAAAGTTAAATCCTTTTTGAGGTAGAACTTTAAGCACTTTGTTATAAGTGCTTCCTCACAGTCAGGGAAATTGGGCTTATCAGGAAAATTCAGTTAATTACTGTCTGGCTCTTTTTCATCCATCCATCTGCTCTGTAGAGAGGATAATAATGTGGAACCTAGAAGATTATTGGAAAAAGAAAATGGGAATATGTTCTTGTACATGAACACCTAGAATTACTAGTAATGTTAGTTTGTTTCTGGCTCAATCTCCTCCAGCCTTCAATGCCAATCACAACTTTTAGTGTCTCCAGAAAGTCTTCCTTGATTGAGCAAGGCTGAAATAGATGATTTTTTTCCTCTTCCTTTCCCAACTCTGCCTTTTACAAATGGTGTGCCTTGTGAGCAGACCTCACAGTTACTGGGGTAACATTCTGGGGTGAGACAAAGAAATGATGGCTGGGTTAGAGGATATATTTATTTTTATTCTTTAAAACTTTTTTTTATATTAAAAAGATTTTAACATTTCAGTTTTTTTTATTGAAACATAATTGATTGTACAAGTTTGTGGGGTACAGAGTTGACTATCAGTATTTGTGTTTTACACTTCTTGCTGCGTAATAGAGACACAAAAAAGGATTACTCAAAGCAACATGAATGCGATGAGAAGCCCAAAGGGACTGCACCTCAGCAACTCCTCTGTTAGTAGGAGAAAACTGGGTACAGCCCCAATTTAAAGTTAGCTTCCGTTTTTATTGTAAAGACAAGGAAGTTTCACAAGAAAAATCAGTTGATTCAATCATTTCAAAAGGACTCGAAGACGTGGGCAAGGTGACAAAAGTTATCTATGGCTTAAACAATAGGAACTAATAACATCATTTAAATTAACAAGGTGACATTACAAAGTACAATTTGTGAAAAACTAAACTGATCAAACTGCAATCATTATCTAATCCAAAATATAACCTCTCCCAAAATGATTTAAGCAAAAGTTACATTCTTATGATAATTGTCTCTAAAGTTTCCACCAACAAACAGCTTGCCCTTAGCAAACTGTTTTTCACATTTTCCCTACAGCAGTTCTTTCAACATCTTTTAACAACAATCAGTATGTTAAATAGTCAAAGTACATAATCCCATCCCTAAACAGTGATAAGAATTGATTAGATGGGCTTTTGCCTCGCTATCTGTGGACTTTTGTCCCTTATAGAGAACTTTTGTCCTATACATGCATTACCTAAAAACCCTATTCTAAAAATCAAATGAGAATCAAGATTTCTAACCCTCTACATTTGTGTACAATCTGTGATGATCAAATCAGTATTAGCATATTCATTGTTACAAAACAATTATTCTTTGTGTCCATTACCCAATTTCTCCCTAATCCTCTTCCCCCTTCCCCTTTCTCACCTCTAGTAACCATAGTTCTGTTCTTCCCTTCTGAAAGTTCAACATATTATGGCAATTGTTTCTTTGTTTGCTTGCTTCATTCCTTATTTTTTATCTCCTACTTATGAGTGAGTATATACAGTACTTCTCTTTCTGTGCCTGGCTTTACTTAATATAATATTTTCCAAGCTCATCCGTGCTGCTGTGAAGGGAAGAATTTCATTCTTTTTTAATGGCTGAGTAGTATTCCATTGTGTATATATTCCACATTTTCCTTATCCTGTCATCCATTGATGGACATTTAGATTGGTTCCATATCTTGGCTATCATAAATAGAGCTGCAATAAACATGGGAGTGCAGGTATTGCTTTGACATGATAAATTCCATTCCTTTGAGTATATACCCAATAATAGTGGAATTGCTGGACCATATGGTAGTACTACCTGTAGCTGAAGAACCTCCATACTGTTTTCCATAATTACTGTACTAATTTACAGGCCCACCAACAGTGTAGGAGGGTTCCCCTTTCTCCACATCCTCATCAGCATTTGTTATTCTGTCTTTTTGATAATTGCCAGTCTAACAGGGTGAGGTGATATCTCAATGTGGCTTTGAATTGCATTTCCCTGATAATTGGTGATGCTGAGCATTTTTTCATGTAACTGTTGGCCATTTATATGTCTTCCTTTGAAAGATGCCTACTCAGCTCCTTTGCACATTTTTTACTTGGATTACTTGTTTTTTTACTGTTAAGTTGTATAAGTTCCTTTTATGTTCCGAATATTAATCCCTTGTCAGATGTTTAGTTAGCAAATATTTCTTCCAATTCTGTAGGTTGTCTTTCATTCTGCTGACCATTTCTTTTGCTGTCTCAGAAGCTTTTTAGTTTGATATAATCCCATTTGTTTATTTTTTCTTTTGTTGCCTATTCTTTTGGGGTCTTATTCATAAAGTCCTTGCCCAGTCCTACATCCTGAAGTATTTCCCCTTTGTTTTCTTCTAGGAGTTTTATAGTTTCAGGTCTTATGTTTAAGTCTTTAATCCATTTTGAGTTACTTTTGGTATATGGTGAGAGGTATGGGTCTAGTTTCATTCTTCTACATATGGATGTACAATTTTCCCAGCACAATTTATTGAAGAGGCTGTCCTTTCCCCAATGTATGTTTTCTGGGTTGGATCATCAAGATCATGGATGAGATCTTGGGTTCTTGAGAACTGCCTGAATGCCCTGTTGCTCTTTGGCTGAGGTGTGACCCTGGGTAGACTCACTGGCACCCTGGCTAGTGACCCTTGACACTGAAGGTGCTCTGGAGTGGTCTGAAGGTCTTCAGGTTAAATGGATGGCCCTGGGTGTGGATACTGGGAGTCAGGATTAGGACCTTAGGCTTTGAGGAGGATACCATGGAGTGCTCAGCAGCCCCTCAGCTAGAGTGGGGATGGTGTCCCTGGGGCTCTGAGTGGAGACCTGTACCCCCAGGGGAGGTGTTGAGGTACTCTGCAGCTTTGCTATGGAAGTTGAAGTGAGTGATGATCAGTGGGGTCACTGGATTTGTGTGTGGGGGTCCTGTATTCTCAGGAGGGACACTGGGATGGTTCGTAGCACCACTGTTGAAGTGGGGTACTCTGGGAAAGGTGTTAGCTGTTTGGGGTGGAATCTTCCACCCCCAAGATGGATGCTGTAGCTGTTCAGCTGGAGTGGCCACTCTGGACAAGTCTGCTGTGGTTGTGGACAGGCCCCTGTGATCCTAAGAGCATTAATAGGACACTGGATCTTCTCAGCTTTTGTGGGCTGTCTCACCCAGGGTCGTTGGGGCTGTGGGTGGGCTGCTGTTCGCCCAAGAGACAGGCCGAATCTCTCTAAAGCCCCCTTGCAGAGTAAGCAGCCCTGGGCAGGCTCACTGGAGAAGCATGAGTCCTCTACTACCTATTCATGGTTGCATGTAATGCAAGGGCACCTTACCAGTGAAAGTGGGGTTACCAACAGTGTCTAGATGCTTTGATTAGGCAGTTTTCTGATTCTGTAAAATGTGCACACTGACCCCCTTCTGTCCTGAGGGTGCCACCCACTATACTGGACCACCTTCCCAGTGCACAGGAGCCATGTGGCCATGGATTTGGCAACCCGGAGCAATGAGGCAGCCATAGGGGAGTGAGACCTATGCAGATGTCAGAGTGATATGTTCTTGGTTGTCGTGGCCAATCTCAAATCTGTGACTGCTGCAGAACTCTGGGGCACGGGGATCGAGGGCTGTTTGGAGTGTGACACTCCCCATGTCAATTCAGAAGTGTATACTGCTGGAGTTCCCCACACCAGGCATCTGGCTGCAGAGTCTGAACCTGAGATACGTGTGTGGATTTTCCTCCCCTTTCTCATGGCTGTTAAGTATTGTATGTGCATCTCACCAATGTAGGCAGGGTCACCGGCCGTGGCACCGGGCCTGAATGAGGTGCCTTTTGGGTCTGCAGGGAGCATGCCACATGTTATAGGAAAATTCCAGGTCCCGCTGGCTAGATCTGGGTTCTTTGTGTCTCAAAGAATTGGATGAGATGCACCAGAATTGAAAAGTACAAGCAGTTTTATTTAGCAAAGGAAGAGGGAAGAGTACATTCCAGAGAAAATAGAGCAGGTTCAAGAGAGAGAGAAGAGTGCTTAAGGGCCCCAACAATTACATTCCTGTGGTGTTAAGTCCTCTTAGCTGGATTCGTGCCATTTGGTCATTGGTTGAGCCCTGAATGTAATCTCTGTCATATTAATTAAAGAGACTGGCACCCTAGCTGGTGGGAACTCATTGGTCTAACCAAATGGCATCCAAGGTGGGGGGGCTCCCTGTCTGGAATTGTCTTTGTGGTCATTTCTGCTCATGTGCTTGCCTGCTCAGGGAACTGGTTTGTTCTATTTGCAAATAACCAGTTTTTCCTTCTCCCACTTTTATCTCTATCAAGCTTCTTGCCTCACCAACCCCCTCTGTCCTGACGATGGCACACTTGCTGCACTGAACCACCTGTTCGGGGCCAAAGCCAAGGTCCAATCCCAGTCCTAAGCTTGCCGCAGCAGTTTAGGACCCATGGGGTGTGTGGGGGGGTGCCCCTTCTCCAGACCATCACAGCTACCCATGCCCATAGCAGTTACCGACACTGCTGCAGGGTCAGCACAGACTCACCCATGGGTTGGGTCACAGGTCCACTCACCTTCCTGTGGTCAGAAACTCCTCCTGAGTCACCATCACTCCAGAGTGGGGGGCGGGGTGGTGTTAGCTGAGTAGAATTTTTCTGTTTTCTTTGTGACCGTCCTGAGTCTCTGTATGCATCAAAATCTCCACTACTTCCTCAAAGTGTTCCTTTTTCCTTCTTTCATTTTCCTTATCCAAGTGTAGCTGCATATTCAATGGATTCTCTGTCCTTGTGGGAGAGATGAACAATGTTTTCTTCTAGTTGGCCATCTTGCCTCCCTGCCTAGAGGATTTAAATAAAGGCAAATTTATTACTTTTATTTACATGTTGAAACTCCACGTACTCTGACCTCCAGTGTTGAAACTATACTGTATGTGTTTCTTAAGTATAATTCATGTTTGATGACTGCTATGCTCGAGGCATTGCATTAAGTACTTTCACATACATGAAATATGGCACAGCTGGTGAATGGGAGAACATAGGATCTGAATCCCAGTTCCTGGAAATTCAACATCCAAGCCCACAATGCTTCCATTACATCAGCCCCGACCCCAAGCCTTCCTCGCCTCTAGAATGAGCTCCACATTGCTAAGGATGTATTTCTTCTTTTGCTCTTTTCTGTTTTACTCAACAATAAACCTTGTTAAGTTATAGTCATCCTCCACTGTCATATATCTTGTAGCATATTTTTGAATTTAATTTTCTTCTTGCTGGAATGCCTTCTCCAAGAGTCTTTATAAAGAGAGATCTTTTTATGACAAATCTACTGGGGCCTCGAATGTCTAAAAATATCTTCACATGTCCTTAATATAAGTAATGTTTTTAACTAGACATAAATTTCTAAATCCAATTAGAAAATGAGCAAAAGATATGAAAAGATGGCAAATAAACACATGAAAAGATGTTCAACATCAGTAGCCATTAGGGAAATGCAAATTAAGGCCATGATGAGATATCAGTACAGACCTATTAGAGTACCTAAAATAAAAAATAGTGACAATATTAAATGTTAGTGAGGATATAAAAACTAGACCTTTCATACATTTGCTGGTAGGCATGTAAAATGGTAGTCACTCAAATATATTTTAGCAGTTTCTTCTAAAACTAAACATACATTTACCATATGGTCCAGCAATTGTACTCCTCAAGTAAATGAAAATATATGTCAGCATAAAAACCTGTACACAGGGCCGGCCCGGTGGCGCACTGGATACTGCGCCGCTTGGGAAGCGCGGCGGCGCTCCCGCTGAAGATTGAGTTTAATTATGTGGCTAAAAATTTAATCAATTATGCCTACATAATGAATCTCCAATAAAATCTCTAGGGACCAAGCTCAATGAAGCTTCCTGATTGGTGAACACATTAATGTACTGCAAAGGTGATTGCCCTGATTCTGCCGGGAGAAGTCAAAGAAGCTCTGTGTTTAGGCCCTCCCAGACCTCATCCTATGACTCTTCATTTGGCTGTTCCTGGTTTGTACCCTTTATAATAAAATGGTAATCATAAGTATAGCATTTTCCTAGTTCTATGAATCATTTTAGCAAATGACTGAATTTGAGGGTGTTGTAGAACTCTGCAATTTGTAGCCAGTCAGCCAGAAGTGTGGGTGGCCTGGGAATCCCCTGAACTTGCTGCTGGCATCTAAAGTGAGAGCTGTCTTGCAGAGCACTGAACCTTTAACTCGTGGGGTCTGTATTAATTCCAGGTGGTTTATAGTAGCCAAAAACTGTGACCAACCAAAATGTCTTTCAATAGGTGAACAATTAAACAAACTGTAATCCATCCAAACCATAGCATATTACTCAGAAATAAAAAGAATGAACTATTGATATACATGACTTCAATGAATCTCAAAGGCATTGTGCTGAATGAAGAAAACAACTTCAAAAGGTCACAGACTGTATGATTCCATATATAACGTTAATTCTCAAAGTGACAAAATTATAGAGATGGAGAGCAGATCACGGGTTGCCAGGGATTAGGGAGGATGAGGGAGAAGAGGATGGGTGTACCTGTGAGGGGTAGCATGAGGGAGACCTTTGTGGTGGTGGAATAGTTCTGTATCTTGATAGCAGTGGTGTTACATGAATCTAGAACTATTTTTTTAAATGACCTATTATTTGAACACTCACACATATACATACTGAAAATTTCAAGGTCTAAGTTATTTTCTTTCTTTCAAAAATATTCCTCAAAAGTCTTCTTTTCTCTAGTGATGTTGATGAGAAGTATATCAAGGTGATTCTTGTATTTTGGTAGGTAATCTGCTCTTTCTATCTTAATTTCTCTCTAATGTGTCTAGGGGGGTGTTGAATAATAAAGAATTTGTCTGGTCTTTGTCCTGGGTTCAAGGCATGGAGTTTACAAAACTTTTGGAATTTCCTTAATGATAATAGTGGCTTTGTTATGGTAATGAGGTGACTCATGGTAGGTGTAGTGGATTGAACTATGTCCCCCCAAAACTCCCTGAAGCTTCAGTTGTGTCCCCCAAGTTTTATGTATTAGAAACTTAGCCCCCACTGTGACTGTTAAGAGGGTGGGAAATCCTATTGTGGTAATTGAAAGGTGGAGCCCTGAAGAGGGGATTGGATTGTAGGACCGTGCCATAGTGAATGGATTAAAAATGGTGGTCAGGGGCATGGTTCTGAGGGCTTTAAAAGAAATGACATTGGACTTGACAAATTCTTGGATATGACACCAAAAGGCACAGGCAACACAAGCAGAAATAGATAAATGAGACTACATCACACTTAAATACTTTTGTGAATCAAAGGATACAATCAACAGAGTGAAAAGACAACTTGTGAAATGGGAGAAAATATTGCAAGTCATATATCTGATAAAAGTTATATCCAGAATACATAAAGAATTACTCAACAACAAAAAAATCAAATAACCTGATTTTTAAAATAGGCAAAGGACTTGGGTTGAATGTCCCCCCAAAATTTAATCCCCACTGTAACTGTTGAGGGTGGGAAATCCTATTATGGTAATTGAAAGGTGGGGCATTGAAGAGGTGATTAGATGCATGGATTAAAAATGGTGGTCAGGGGTATGGTTCTGAGGGCTTTAAACGAAGAGCACATGACAGGTTTGTCTCTCTCTGCTCTGCCATTTTCTGCAACATGAGACCCCCCCGGGTCACTGTTGCCACCACCAGATGGACTTTGGACTTCCCAGTCTCAGAAACTGTAAGCAATAAATTACATTTTCTTTATAAATTACCCAGTTCCATGTATTTTGTTATAAGCAACAAAAACAGACTAATACAGTGGGTCCATAGGTAATTTCAAGTTGGGGGCTGGTCACCAGAAAGACCAATGATGTCATTAGAGAGTTGGGATGTTGAGCCAGCCTGACATCCAGGAAAGGAAAGGGTGGCTGAAGATTGAGTTTAATTATGTGGCTAAAAATTTAATCAATTATGCCTACATAATGAATCTCCAATAAAATCTCTAGGGACCAAGCTCAATGAAGCTTCCTGATTGGTGAACACATTAATGTACTGCAAAGGTGATTGCCCTGATTCTGCCGGGAGAAGTCAAAGAAGCTCTGTGTTTAGGCCCTCCCAGACCTCATCCTATGACTCTTCATTTGGCTGTTCCTGGTTTGTACCCTTTATAATAAAATGGTAATCATAAGTATAGCATTTTCCTAGTTCTATGAATCATTTTAGCAAATGACTGAATTTGAGGGTGTTGTAGAACTCTGCAATTTGTAGCCAGTCAGCCAGAAGTGTGGGTGGCCTGGGAATCCCCTGAACTTGCTGCTGGCATCTAAAGTGAGAGCTGTCTTGCAGAGCACTGAACCTTTAACTCGTGGGGTCTGTATTAATTCCAGGTGGTTAGTGCCAAAATTAAATTGTGGTACACGCAGATGGTGTCAAAATAGTGTGATATTTATTTGACTCTTTCATTCTAGTGGTTTTCCACTTTTTATTCTGGGATATTTTTATTAATTATTCCATCGATTATTTCCTGTCTTCTATTTTCCCTCTTCTGAGACTCCTAGACACTAGGAGCTATGTATGAGGTTTATTGGGGAAGTGTCCTTGGGTCAACACCTGGTGGGCAATGAAGAAAGCAGAAGTTGAGCTATGATACAGTCAGAAAAGGACCCAGCCGAACCCATTGGAAGTGGGATGCACTTTAGAATTGTCCTCAATTGAGGCTCTGCTGGTCATCAGATCTAGACTGCCTTCAGAAGGGGGTTTGGCCTCTTCATCTGAGCTGGAGAGGAACTCAACTGAGAGCTGGCAGTCAACACTCCTCCTATCAGAAAAGTATTGAGGAAATGAGCACTTTATTTCTTAAGGGGGAGAGTCTTGGTCAAGGGATGGCAAACTACAGCTCACGGGCCAAATCCATCCCACTGCCTGTTTTCTGGAAATAAAATTTACAGGTGTTTTCTCTGTGTGTGTCTGTCTTCACAGAGTCTTTTTCTCTGCTCACGGTTGTCTCTGTGTCTCTTCTCTTCTTATAGGGACACCAGTCATATTAGATTAGGTCACCCCAATGACTTCATCTTAACTTGGTTGTATCTGCAAAGACCCCATTTCCAAATAAGGTTATATTCACAGGTACCAGAGGTTAGGAATTCAACATATCTTTTGGAGGGCACAATTTAACCCATGACAGTCAGAAAATGTTTGTCTTTTGCCATTTAAGGAAACTTCAAGGCAAAACCTCACATGGAATTGCAGATGCAATAGTGAAGCGGCTCTTTCTGCCCGGTGGGTGTGAGAGCTGACAGGCAGGGGGGCACAGGTGATGCCCCTTGTCTGTTGCTCTAGTGGCCAGAGGTCAGGAGGCTGTAACCAGATTTCTCCCCAGTCCCTAACTGCTGCCGCCCCTAGACTTGCTTAAGCTTATCTACTAATCACTTTGGCAGGCTTGTAAAAAGTTTTGCAACATCCTTCAGAAAGAAAGAAAAGAAAAAAACGTCCAGCAGCCAGCAGGCTGTCCATAGCAGAGCCAAATGATTCACTACCAGTGGTGCTCACATGTCTTAGGAAGTCCTTATTATCTTTTCACCCACATGTCCAATTATCTTCTAAAAGAGCTTTATTCCCAGGGGACCCATTTTTTTAATGCAATGTTATCCACCCCAAAAGTTAACTTCTAATGGATACCAAGTAAGCAGTACCTCCAGAGGTATGATGGTCAATGTTTAAAAACCGGCTGTCATGCGGTAGATCTATCTGTAATGGTTTAAGAAACCTCCAAATCATTTTCGATAAAGGCTGCACCATTTTGCAGTCCCACCAACAGTGTAGAAGGGTTCCTTTTTCTCCACAACCTTGTCAGCATTTATCATTCTCAATCATTTGGATATTAGCCATCCTAACTGGACTGAGATGGTATCTCAGTGTGGTTTTGATTTGAATTTCCCAAATGCTAAGTGATGTTGAGCATTTTTTCATGTGTCTGTTGGCCATTCGTATAGCTTCCTTTCAGCTATTCCACTGCTGGGAAAATACCCAGAGGAATGAAAATCATCATGCCGAAGGGATACCTGTATTCTAATGTTTATTGCAGCACTCTTTACAATAGCCAAGAGTTGGAACCAGCCTAAATGTCCATCATCAGATGAGTGGATAAGGAAACTGTGGTCTATCTACACAATGGAGAACTACTATGCTATAAAAAAGAATGAAATACTGCCATTCGCAACAATATGGATGGACTGAGAGAAGATTTTATTAAATGAAATATATCAGGCACAGAAAGAGAAATACCACATGTTCTCACTTATTTGTGGGAGCTAAAAATAGGTAAATAAACAAATGGGGAAGGCGGGATAGAAGACACAACAATCACAATTCCTTGAACTTGTTAAGACAAGTGAATAGATATAATGTTGATGGGTGGGAGGGGGGAGAGAAAGGGGGAGGATTTGGTAAAGGGACAAGAAAATCAACTACATTGTATATTGATTAAATAAATAAATAAATAAATAAAAGTTTGATAAGCTGTTTGTCAAAACAAAAAGCAAAAAAAAACTGGTTTTCCAAAATTAACTGGGGTGGGGAGGTGGAATTCCTGAGGCAGCCTTTGCCAATTTCCATGGTGTTAAGTACTCCCACCACGATCAATTTCAAGCAACTAATATGAAGTCGCTGAACACAGAGTTGGAAAGAGGTGCACAGTCAGCTCTCATGAGCTGGTATGAACTGACTTCAGCACATCCCTGAGTATTTCAATATAGGAAGAAAAGAACATGATTTGAAATGTGCAGGGAAGAGGTTCTGGAGGAGGTAGGAGTTGAAGTGGGCCTTGAAGTGTGAATATGATTGGGTGCTATATGTATCCCCACACATCCACATCAAGTTAGCAATTTCTATCTGCCTCTCCCTAAGACTAGACTATGAGATTCCTGAAGGCAAAGAATGTGCTGTGTTCCCTGTAATACCCCTACAGTAGGTATTTCACAAGTGTTTGCTGAATGAATGAGTGAAAGAGGCAAGGAATTTCAGGCAGGGGGCACATTCATGGTATGGACAGGACACAGGAGGAAGGAATAAATGCACAGGAGGTTTTGGGTTCAGTGAGCAGTCCATTCTTGCTGGAGTACAAAGATGGGATGTGGGGCATTCAAGTTACTATGGCTATATAACAATCACTTTACAACTTAATGCCTTCAAACATCAACACATTTATTTTGCTCGTGGATCTGGAATTCAAACAGAGCTTAGCAGGGTCAGGTCATTCTGTTCTACTTGTTATCAACTGGGGTGGCTTGAAGGTTCGCTCACCCATCTGTCTGGAGGTGGGACGGGATCCCTCAAAGAGCTGGGGATTTAAATAGCTGGGGCTCCTTGGACATCTCTCAAATTCTGTGAGGTCTTTCTGCATGGTAACTCCAGTATGGCAGTCTTGGGGCAACTGCACTTCTTCATGCCAGCTCAGGGTCATGCCATCTCAGGGCTCCCAAGATGTGTATCCTAAATAGAGCAAGTCAAGAGGAAGTTGTATCCATTTGCTGACCTAGGCTTGAAGTCATATAAGCGTTACTATGCCATACTTTATCAGTCGAAGTAATCACAAGTCCCCACTCAGATTCAAGGAGAGAAAACCTAGAACCCACCTCTTTGTGGGAAGTGTGTCAGCAACATTGTAATAAGAGCCTGTGGGATGGCAGATATATACATGTATCCTTATGTATAAAATATTATGTATGAGGTTTTTATGCATATAAGGATTATATATTATATATTTGTCATATAATCCTTATATATAGTATGAATTATATATATAATTCTTATATATATATCCTTTTATATATATCCGTGTGTGTGTGTGTGTGTGTGTGTGTGTGTGTGTGTGTGTGTATACATGTTGGGGTGGCCACCTTTGGAAAATACAATCTGCCACACATGGTAGACAGACGCTTGGAAAGTCGGGTGAGGGAAGGGGTCTTGAATGTCATCCTGAAGAGTTTGCTCTTTTCCCCCACTCTGGGAGCAATTCACATGTGAGCTGCTGATTATCCCCAAGGGTTTCACATTTATAGGGTCATCATCCCCAGCAAGCCTGTGAGACTATCAGGCGGCAGCATTAGGTATTAGGGATCTTTAAAAAAGAAATCTTCCTAACATGCCGAGGCTTTGCATTTAATGGCACCTCAATACATGAAATCCAAGTGCCTCCCTGCCCAAGCAAGTAATGATGGCAAATCAGATCAGCTCGACATGCTTCTTGCCTGTCTCCCAGCTGACACAAACTGACAAATTCTAGCACACCTGAGCAGGTGATAAAGAGGTAGACCATAATGGGATATACTGGTGACAACCCTGAGTGCCAACATAGTCCGCACACATCTAGAGTGACTCTGGGCTTATTGCCCAACAGCTCAAAGAAGAGGCCAGCCTACAATGTTAATTCTTGCAGAACATATGACACCTAATGCTGATTCCATCTGCCAAGGAATGCTGGATCTAGATGAATGCAATTTTCATCGTCGTGGACCCCAAGCCAGTAGCTGCTTCCATTCAGAACCTTTGTCTTTCTCTGCAGGGTCTCCATCCAGCCTGTTTGAAGGGTTAGAGATGAGGACATAATAGTCCTTGATCGTTTTTCTGAGGTGAGATGGGGAGGATCTTCCATCTGAGTTTTGGATTAGTGTCCTCATCTCTGACCTCCATTCTTTGTTGACTTCCCTCAACAGTGAGAAATTTGTTTATGTGCATAAGGCAGTCATGGGGAGGAATCACGAGACATTTGCTGACATTTGTTGAGAGGTAGGCCTTCCCCACTGGAGAGAAGGCCGTTGTAAGAACAGGGGAAAGAAATTATAATTAATACAAAATCCTTCCTTTTGTTCCCAACCTGAAATGGGCTGTGTTTAAAACTCTGGAGCTCAGAACACACGTTATCTCACAGAATAACAGTGCCTTGCTGGGACCCCAAATGCACATTTCATTCATAATGTAAGCTGAGGGAGGAAGACGGACATCAACCAGCAGACAGCTTGGCCCAGTTTAAACGTTTAAGGCAGCCATCTAAGCTGGTCCTGCCCTCCACGGCTTTTTTCATTTCTGTACTTTTGAACCCAGCCAGCACATTTCTTATATGCTACAAGCTCTGATGGCAAAGGAAATGAGGGCCTGACAGCTGGGAGCACTAGGGTGACCAGTACTAAAGATAGTCATTTGTAGAACAGGATCTGCCTGCACTTTAAAAAATAACGAACTGTGGATTTGAGCAGCCGACTTCAGTCCAGGAAATTGGTGTGTTTTTCATTTGTTTGTTTGGTTGGTTTTTCAATGCACCAAAGAGTTTTCACAAGGAAACCTCCACTGAGGTGGGGAGTGGAGGCAACAAAGAGGGTGCTGCTTATTCTGAAGCCTGTCAAAAGGCTGATCACACCGGCTCATGCAGAATGCTAATGCAACTAAGCTCACACTTGTAATCTCTCTTAGAGTTGGCCATTTCATTTTGCACTCAGAAAAGTATCATAAGGCATGAACTCTGTATTTAAGCAGGCAGGTTGCCACTTGATTGCCACAGGTCTGCAAACAACTTGAAGCTCATATTTAGTGAAGGTAACATTGGAAAGTGTAGAGTCCCTGCTGTTCAGTACATTCTTTGTGTTGTGTGGTCTGTTTGGAAATAGGGAGTTCTGCTGGATGATATATCTGGTTATTATAAAGATTCCTATGTGCGGTATATGTACCGTCATTTTCTGAGATTAGGACACTTGTCTCTCCTGTATCTCTAGCACTTTCTATAATTAACATACAAAGACACGTTAATTTAGCAATTTCTGTCTTTTTCTTTCTTTTTTATTTGTATATATTTAAGGTGTACACCGTGATGTTTTTATATAGATGTACATGGTGAAATGATTACTACAGTCAAGCAAATTAACATATCTATCACCTCCATAGTTGCCTCTTTCTGTCTGTGGGAAAAGGACCTAAAATCTAGCCTTTTGGCAAATTTCCGGTGGACATTACAATACTGTCAAATATAGTTCTCACGCTGTACATTAGATCTCTAGACTTATTCATCCTACAGCTTCGACTACAACTTTGTATCTGATGGTCTACTTCTCCCCATTTCTTCCCTCCAGTCACCACCATTCTACTGTTTCTATGTTTTCAACTTTTTTTTAGATTCCACATATGAGTGAGATCATGCAGTATTTTTCTTTCTGTGTTTGACTTATTTCATTTAACATAATACCCTCCAGGTTCATCCATGTTGCTGCCAAGGGCAGTATCTCCTTTTTTAATGCTGAATAATATCCCATTGTGTATATATATACACACCACAATTTTTTTATCAATTGATGGGCACTTAGATTGTTTCCATGTCTTGGCTACTGTGAGTTATGCTGCAATGAACATGCATAGATATCTCTACAAGGTGCTGATTTCATTTTCTTTGTGTACATACCCAGCAGAGGGATTGTTGTGTCATATGGTGGTTCTGTTTTTACTTTTTTGAGGACCATTCATACTGTTTTCCATAGGGGCTGTATCAACTTACAAACCCACCAGCAGTGCAGGAGGCTTCCCTTTTCTCCACATCCAGCATTTATCTTTGTCTTTTTGGTAATAGCCATTCCACCAGGTGTGAGCTGATATCTCATTGTGTTTTTGATTTGCATTTCTCTGATGACTGGTGATACTGGGCACCTTTTTCCTATAACTGTTGGCCATTTTTAATGTCTTCTTTGGAAAAATGTCTATGCAGGTCGTTCACCCATTTTTAAATCAGGTCATCGTTCGTTTGTTCATTTGCTATTGAATTAAGTTCCTCATACATTTTGGATGTTAACCTCCTATCAGATACATGGTTTGCAAAAGTTTTCTCTTAATCTGCAGACTGCCTTTTCATTTTATTGATTATTTCCTTTGCTGTGCAGAAACTTTTTACTTTGATGTAGTCTCACTTGTTAAGTTTTACTTTTGTTGCCTGAGCTTTTTGGTGTGATAGTCAAAAACATCATTGCCAAGGTCAGTATCAAGGAGCTTTCTCCTATGCTTTCTTACAGGAGTTTTACAATTTCAGGTCTTAATGTTTAGGTCTTTAGTAGATTTTGAGTTGATTTTTGTGTATGGTGTAAGATAAGGTCAAGTTTTTTTCTTTTGTGTATGGATATCCAGTTTTCGGAACACCATTTAATGAAGAGACTATCCTTTCTCCATTGTGTATTCCTGGTGACCTTTTAGAAAATTAGTTGACTGTATATGCTTGGGTTTATTTCTGGGCTCTCTATTCTGTTCTGCTGGTCTATGTGTCTGTTTTTATGCCAGTAGTATACTGTTTTGATTACTGTAACTTTGTCATATAATTTGAAATCAGGAAGTGTGATGCCTCCAGCTTTGTTTTTCTCTCTCTAGACTGTTTTGTCTATTTGGGGTCTTTTGTAATTCTATACAAAGTTTAGAATTGTTTCTCCTATTTCTATGAAAAATGCCATTGGAATTTTGATAGGGATTGCATTGAATCTGTATATTACTTTGAGTGGTATGAACATTTTAACAGTATTAATTCTTCCAATCCATGAACACAGGATATCTTTCCATTTACTTTTGTCATCTTCAATTTTTTTCTTTCTTTTTTCATTTCTGTCCAGTACAGGGATTAAACCCAGACCTTGGTATTATCGGCATTATGCTTTAACCAAATAAGCCAGCATCATCTTCAATTTCTTTCATCCATGTTGTATAGTTTTCAGTGTACAGATCTTTCACTTCCTTTGCTAAATTTATTCGTAAGTATATAATATGCTAAAAAAAAAATCTAGATTACACAGACCTTGGCCAGGTGCTTCTAGTCTGTTATCAACAAGTGAGAGCACATTAAACAGTTTTTAATTGGTCTTAGGAAAAGCAAAGGTGAAATGAAAATTTAATTCTCCTAGACTTTTGTTTGAAATGTATTTTTCCATCTCTGCTATAAGGAGGGAATTTTAATTAGCTTGAGTCTCACTGTTTGGCCATGCATTTGTAATTTGTGTTCACACTTTGGGAAAGAAAATTTTGATGAAAGGAATTGGACAATAATGGAAATCTTGTCTGAGCATAACAAACTGGAATTATCAAATATATTGCAGGAAGGGCCGGCCCGTGGCTCACTCGGGAGAGTGCGGTGCTGAGAACACCAAGGCCCCGGGTTCGGATCCTATATAGGGATGACCGGTTCGCTCACTGGCTGAGCGTGGTGCTGACAATACCAAGCCAAGGGTTAAGATCCCCTTACCGGTCATCTTTTTTAAAAAAAAAAAAAAGACAAATATATTGCAGGATGACTAGCATTGCGCAGCTGGGGTGATGAGAAGCACTGAGGCTGGTGACAGAAAAAAAAAAAAAAACAAACACTTCGTTCCAAAACGCCACTGTTTCACCTGGCATGGTCTCGTCCTGAGAGGGAGATAGTAGCACAGAATGGAAAGGGCTTCGGAGCCAGAAAGACCTGGGTTTGCATCCTGCCTCTAGACTTTTCTGGCAGGTCACTTAATCCCCCCGATCCTCAGTTTCCTCATCTGTAAAATGGGAGTAATAATACCCACCTTATAGCATTATGAGGACTGAAGGAAATGAATTATGTGAAAATGCCTGAACCATATTAGGGGCTCAGAGAAAGACTAAGAGAATTTCAAAGGAGAGATCTACAGCTGGGATGGGGATACTTGTGAAGTTTTAGTTTGTTTATAGCTTTGAGAAGAAAGTAGGCAGGGGCAGGGATACCTGAGTATGTGTGTATTGGGGGTGGGAGACTCTCTGGAACCATCCTAGACCTTCTTCTTCTTGGTCACTATCGGGTAGCAAACAGCCAGGGGTCCATTCAGGGTTCTAATCTGTACTTAGGAAGGCCCCAAGAGCCCATGCTTCCCCTGATTCCCCTGTAATGTCCCCTATCCACTTCCGTGAGCTTTGTGGGACAGAAGAGGCCATCTAGGTCCTTCAGCTAAGCACAGTACACCAGTAAGTAATTAACTTAGGAGTTTCTCCACCAGTAAATAGGTCCAGTAGCACACATGGGGAGTGGGGAGAACTGTCAGGGAGAAAACAAAACACGTTATTTAAGGTGCTATGAAGAACTGTCAGAGAGAGAAAAGACATAATCCTTGGTTTTGGAGCTTGTAATTTAACAGAGAGAACAAATGAAGAGACAAAACACCGTAGCCACATATGAAGCTAACTGTAAAGATCGGTGGCCACACAGGTTTTTTTTCCCCTTGAGACAGTGCCAAAATGAAAAAACCCTGAGGTCATCGGACCATGGGTCCAGGGTTCAGTTCAGAAAACACAGTCCCCATATTTGTACATGCATCATTCAGTACACATTTGCTGAGCACCTATGTGCTCCCAGAATTTCCTTCCTCTTAGGGACTAGGATTGTGAACTCGGGAGTCAGACAGATCCGGGTTAATTTCCAACTCTCTCACAGTCTCTCTACAATTTTTTAAATTATATTGATTGCTACAGTCAAGCAAATTAGCGTACCTTTCACTTTCCATAGTGACCTCCTGTTTTTCGTGTGGTGCACCTGAAATCTACTCTCTTAGCAAATTTTCAATATACGTTACAATATCATTAACGTTAATCTTCCTGCTGTACATGAGATCTCTAGACTTATTTATCTTACATAACTGCAACTTTGTACCCTTTGACCTACATCTCCCCGTGTCCCCTTCTTCCCAGGTGCTGGTAACCACCTGTTTTACTCTTGGTTTCTGTGCATTCAACTTCTTTTTTTTTTAGATTCTCCTATCAGTGAGATCTTTCACTCACTCTTTTATGGTCTTGGAAAAGCTTCTATCCTCTGGACACCCCAGTTCCTCCATCTTTAAAAGGATCACATCAGTGTGGTTGTGATCATTTAAGGATGTTTTCAGCACAGGGCCTGTGCTAGGCCTTAGGAGGTACAGTTAAAGGGGATCTATTTTCTTCCTTCAAGGCAGTGGTTCTCCCGGAGGGCGAGTTCCACATTTAGCAATGTCTGGAGATATTTGGGCCGTCAAATTGGGTGTGTGTGTGTGTGTGTGTGTGTGTGTGTGCCGCGCGCGTGTATTAAATATCCTACAATGCATAGGACAATCTCTCTCTCTCCCTTCCCCTCTCCCCACCCCCCATTCCCTCTGATTTTGGAATTAGAAGATGGAAATGGGCCCTTTAGGTATTTTCCTTTCTCTCGGAAAGGGAAAAAATGCTGCCATCACTTAATGCCGGTTTTTTTACGCGGTGGCTCTGTGGGGACAGTCTGGCAGCCTCCTCCTTGCTGTCTTCGACGTTCTGGGAGCAGCTCCCTGCGGAGGACGCGCTTCCCCACCCGGGGCTTCCTGGCGGACTGGGCGATCCTCATCCATATACATGTCCCCAATTAAAGACTTCTGGAAGCTGCCGCAAAGCGGCCTGCTCCTTGGAGTGAAACTGAAAGGCGGACCTGGAGCATCTCCGGTCCCTCAGGCGGGAAGGCGAGGCAGGGCCCTACGCAGAACACTGGGAGGGTCTGGGCAAAGGCAAGGCTTTTATGGGGATCCTGTTAGCCTGCTTGGGGCCGACTTCCGAAGACAGCGGCTCTAGGCAGCGCGCAGCCCAACTGTTCACTGCAAACACCCCGAGTGCCCCAAAGGCAGGCACTAAGCGTGCGAGCGCTTGCTGGCTCCTCCAGAGCGACCTGGCTGGCAGAGGAGGGGAAGGGGGCGCCCGGGTCCAGCCACTCCAAACTGGCCGAGACCCGATCTTTGCAGGGGCCCCAGGGCAGCTGTGGGGGCGGGGGCGCGGCGGGCGAGGGGAAGTTTGCCTTGTTCCGAGCTCGAGAGCGCACTCTAGCTTCCCCCGGGAGGCACCGCCCTGGGATGTTCGTCCGGGCAGACCGCGACAGCTGGCTCGGCCGTGGCCGCATAGGTGACGGGGAAGGTGGGGCCACCCGTCGCCCGGTGCTCGGGAGCCAAGATCTGATTTCGGGGACGATGCCTAAGTGCTGAGTCAAACCCCGCCGCTGGGCTGGGTCTGCAGCCCGCCTCCGAGCACAATCTGCGGTGGTTAATGATTGATCGCTGACCACCCCGCCTCGCGCAGCACCAGAGGCTGGGCTCCCTGAGGGTGGGCCGGGGCCGGCAAGTGCCAGGCTGGTGTAAGGGGAGCGGAGGGCGGCGAGGCGGAGCGCGCACCCAGGGCGACCGCGGGAAGCGAGGGCGCGCCAGGGGCTGCGGGTCTCCCTCCCGGCGGGGCCGGATCAGAACCTCCTTCCCCCGCCCTCTGCCGCCCCACTCGCACAGGCACACCCCAAGGCCCGCCCCCAGGCGCCTCCGGGGCCGCTCCTAGCTCGGGCTGCTCCAGGAAGTTTCCATGAAAGCACCTGAAATACTGAGTTACCTTTGCCAGGAGAACTCGAGTGAGAGGAAGCCCTGCGCCCACTCTGGTGAGCTGCAGCCAGGAACTCTGGGCTCTGCTGGGAGGAGAAAGGGAAGTTGAGAAAGTCTTTGGACCTGGTGGCGTGGCTGTTTTCCTTATGGCTTCACTCAGCGGCCACGGCAGTGGCTGCTCCTATGTCATCGACCACAGCCACGTCCCCGAGTTTGAGATGGCCACCTGGATCAAAATCACCCTCACTCTGGTTTACTTGGTCATCTTCGTGGTGGGCATCCTGGGGAATAGCATCACCATCTGGGTCACCCAGGTGCTGCAGAAGAAGGGCTACTTGCAGAAGGAGGTGACGGATCACATGGTGAGCTTGGCTTGCTCGGACATCTTGGTCTTCCTCATTGGCATGCCCACGGAGTTCTACAGCATCATCTGGAACCCCCTGACCACGCCGAGCTACGCCCTGCCCTGTAAGCTTCACTCCTTCCTCTTCGAGGCATGCAGCTACGCCACGCTGCTGCACGTGCTGACTCTCAGCTTTGAGCGCTATGTCGCCATCTGTCACCCCTTCAGGTACAAGGCCGTGTCGGGACCCTGCCAGGTGAAGCTGCTGATTGGTTTCGTCTGGATCACTTCCGCCGTGGTGGCATTGCCCTCGCTTTTTGTTATGGGTACCGAGTACCCCCTGGTGGACGTGCCCAGTTACCGGGGTCTCGCTTGCAACCGTTCCCGCACACGCCACCACGAGCAACCCGCGACCTCCAACATGTCCATCTGCACCAACCTCTCCAGCCGCTGGGCCGTGTACCAGTCCAGCATCTTCGGCGCCTTCGTCGTCTACTTCGTGGTCCTGCTTTCCGTGGCCTTCATGTGCTGGAAGATGATGCAGGTGCTCCTGAGGGGCACGCTGGTGGCGAGCGGCGGGCAGCCGCAGCTGAGGAAGGCGGAGAGCGCGGAGAGCAGGACGGCCCGGAGGCAGACCATCATCTTCCTGAGTGAGCAGCTCCCCCCAACCCCGCCACTGCCTGTGCTCCTCCACAGGGAGTCTCGCCCTAAACGTGTCAGCTTATGTTCATTGAGGCTTGGAGGTCCTATAGCGCAATGAGGGCATTGATATGAGCCTCTGGATGTTTCTTCTCTGTGTTCTGGGGATTCGTGGTGGGTTATGGTGAAAAGAGCAGTAGACTAGGAGTCAGAAGGTCTGGCTGTATTTTAGAATACCACTTCTGTGACCTCGGGCAAGTCACAAAATAGTTTGGGATTAAAATGGGGACAGGAAATGTGAGGGACAAATTAGCTAATGCAGGAGAGGTGAAAGTCCTTTGGAAAGGACCAAGTTCTGCCAAGATAAAGGGAACACTTCTATCCGGTGCTGTCTTTATCAGACAACTCGGTTTTGTTCCCATTTTTCTCCTCCTTTGGAGAAGCCAGGCCGTCAGGGACACACACTCTCCAGGCTGCTATTTTATTCTCCCCAGTGATCTCATGCCCAGTCTCAGACAGGCACTCCCCAGGGTAGTGCTTGGCCTTTGCAATGGTGGGTGTGTTCTTTACCAGAGAATGGCAGAATGGCCTGTTCAATCCAGAAAATCCGGCTTCACAGATTCCTGGGACTTGATTAATCTCTTCAAATACCCAATTTCCATTCAGAGAAAGCTGTTTGTTTCCAAACGTTGTTGTGATACAAGTATTTAAAGTTGGAACCCATGGTCTGTAGGCACCAAAGCCTGCACCAGAGGGGCCTGGTCGCTGCCCTCTGGGAGAATGGGCTTTACTGGAAGGGTGTGTGAGCTAAGGGTTTTAAAAAGAATTTTGTAGCAGAAACCAGAAAAAGATATTACTGTGGGTGGGAGAGTGTGAGTCAAGGGGGAGTTGATACAACAAATGGTCCCCCTCCCGACCCCCTCTTTTCCTTGTGGGAAAGCAGAAGAAATAAATCATGACATTGTTTGTTTTGGTGTGGGAAACCTGAGTAACAGGTTCTAGGGCCAGGAGTTAGACATGAGAGAAAACTGGAAGGCTATCGAAGAGAGATGGGAAGAACAGGGTCTTGTCTCAGCGCCCCTGGCTTCTAGTGTGTCCGTGGCCAGCTGGTTTGACTGTAATCTGTGTCTGTGCAGAATGAGAGGAGGGAATTTACAGGTATCTGGATGCTTACTCTGCATCAGGGGTTGTGCTATGTGATTTATATTTCAACGTTATAAAGGAGGAATTTGAGGCTTAGAGAAGAGAAGACCTAGTTCAAAATCACATTAAGTGTGGTTCCAAGATTCTTTCCTTTCACAGGCATGTGGGGAAGGGAAAATATAATAAGGCAGGACTTTGAAAAGGAAGGTGCTTCCTAGATGAGCCTGGTGGTGTTGCTGTCTCCTAGGGTCGATCTTTCTGAAAGTTGGAGTAGGGGGGTCATGGCAGGTAATATCACCTGGAGACTTGGCAGGGGCACCCAACCCAATTCAATCTCTATCAATCACTGGCTGCTTCCGAAGATATTATAGGAAGGAAGGGACATCGTATTTGTTTAAAGCATGAACATTTGTTGAAAGTCTAGTTCTCCCTTGCTCCATTTCTCCTTAGGCATATTTTAAACTGTTAGTTGGAATTTATACTTTAGTGTGAATGAATTTCCTTTCTTTTTTTTTTTTTCTTTTCCCTTTTCTTTCTTTTTGAGTGCAGGGCACTGACCTGAACGGCTAAAAACTAGGAGTAGACAATAATTAAGAAGTGATCTTCAACTACCTCTCAGTCTAACTTAGGAATTAAGGCTGAAATAATTGATTTATCTTTATTTTCTCTATTTGACCACACATCTTTTTCTCTGAGTAGAAGTATGTTCTCCCGTCAGTGGGTGTTCCAAGTTAAAGTCAGTTTCCATTTTGTAGCATAAAATCAGAATGCCACAGACTTGTATTTAGAGATGAATAGGACGTTGGAGGCCATCTCATCCTGTTAGTAATCACCTGGAATAAGTTTGTTCTCGCTTCTGCTCTCATTCTTTCCTTTTAGCTCTTTCCTTCTTTTTTAATCACTACTGTATATTAATCACCCACTGTAGTCCCAGCATAAAGACTGCTGAATTGCAATCAGGTGCTCAAGGTGAGATAATGTCTTGAGGGAATTTACCACTGGTATTTAGCCCATTTCCTCTGTGCTAGATGTTCAAAGCAGTTCTTGCAAATATCCCCCTCTCCCAATGAATTTCAAAGAGCTTTTAAAAATAGGAACCTCACTAATTAACTCAAGTTAGGAAATAAATTAATGGAGTGAAGAGGAAGAAATCATGGCCTGCATCCATCAAATTAATACAATGCAATTTATTTTGTTGATTTCATAAAACTTGTGCTTTGGGGCATTTTTAACACAGAACAAATGAATGTAGAAATTGTTTACAAATCGCGGAATTTAATATAGTGATTTAGCTGTCTTTTTAGTATTTCATTTAACAGATGGATCAAATTAAAACAAATATTTGCTCATTTCAGACATTTTTAATTTGATGTGAAATGTAAATGACAACATATTACAGGATGTCTTTGGAGCTCTTGAGGCAATAATTAAACAATTAAGGATTTTCTCCCCTCATTGTTAAAAATGCTAACTTTTGCAAAACAGAAATGAAATTCATAAATCTACCCAAGATGAGGAAGCCCCTAGAAAATATTAATTTTTCTTTCTGCATCTTTTGCTATTGTGCTTCGGTCTAGTTGAGGTGTAGGGCTGGCAAATAATGAAAATAAATTGGGAACTCTGGGAGAGAAAGAGAGGCTGGGACACCTACTAGCTCTCAAGCAATTTGCAGGAGAAACAATAATAATGCAAAAGTGCACATTCCTCGGAACATGAGTGTCTCTTCTCTCATCTTGTCAGCTCAGTGAGAAATTAGTACTAGCCTCATTTCCTGTGGCAAGGTTATGGCTAATGTGGCCATGATAGTACTTGTCTGATGTCAGAACAGAGGTTGCTTGTCTGGATTTCTGCCTCTTCTAGAGAAAAGGAACTGGTGAGTTTGGCTTTGTCTCTTGGATGATGAGAATGTGCAGAATGAGCCTTCCTTTCAAGCAAGGCTTTCTCAGACCTTCCATCTTATCTTTTTGAACTCTCCCTTGGAGTTATTTCAATGTATATGGCATTCAAGTCCATGGACACCTATGCTTGTGTCTTTTGCACATGTGGCATACTGTCAAATGTCACCCACTCAAAGGGGAACGACAGAGTAATTTAAAAGAAATACAGTTTTAATTTGTAACTTTCAAAAGTGTAAAGTGATTGAGACTGGGTTACATTTGTCTCCTAGAGAACCGTAGGGCAGCGATTGATTGCAACTACAGGGCAGCGGTTGACTTTCAACTACAGTTATGAAAACAGATTTTTACAGATAATCATGAAGTTACAAAATTAAAGAAACATAGAAGATTCAAGACTCTGTAATAATTATAATCTTTTGCATTCTGATCTGCTCTCCTGAGCCAGAGGGAAAGGGAAGGGGTTGCATCTAGTGGTAGGAATTGCAGATCAACTTGGGTTGCTCATGGGAGAGTAACTCGAATGTGGACATCATCTGTCGTGTGTATTTGGATGGAAAAAGGCTGTAATGGACTACTGTAGAAATAAGGGTGATATGCATTTATATATTTGTGGAGTGGGCCAGGGAGAAGCAAGGAGAAGGAGATCAGAATTACATCCTCTGGATTTTTAGATACCAAATTTAGAGGCCAAACTAAGAAGGCGAGCTTTGTGGGGGGAGAGAAGGGGAGAGAAAGAGAGAGAGAGAGAGAACGCACAAGCTGAGATGAGAGTGGGTCCTATTTATCTGAGGACCATTAGTACCTGAAAATTTCCTTAAAATGGATGGGGTCCAAAACTACATGTGACCAGACATTTGATTGGGACTTGAAAGTGAAAATTGTAAAAAGAAACTTATTTTGTATTTTATAAATACAGGTTATAATTATAGCTATACGTTAATTCTTATAACAATTTAGAATGAATCAAGTGTTGGTTTTTTTAGGGCTTAATTTTCTGACAAAACTGTATGATAGCCTTTGTGTTTGACTCTTCTCAGCAGGATTATACAGAAGGCTTCTCTTCATTCTTTGCTATTTAAATCATCCTTGTTGAAGCAC
This sequence comes from Galeopterus variegatus, assembly GCF_000696425.1. Classification (NCBI taxonomy): domain Eukaryota; kingdom Metazoa; phylum Chordata; class Mammalia; order Dermoptera; family Cynocephalidae; genus Galeopterus; species Galeopterus variegatus. Next base: position 317,227 of record NW_007726842.1, read on the forward strand.
CTGTCCTGGCATCAACCTGTCAATTTTCCGTTCTTCCATGACTACCATTCAGACAGACCTTCATTTGTCAGTGGCTTGGCATTTGATTCATATGTGTCTCCAACTCCCTTTCCATTTACTTTGTGAAATTTTGTACCCCATGTGCAGGCCATAACCCAAAAGTATAATTATCTTAAAAACCAATCCCTATATTCTAATGTATATCAAGTATTACATGGAAATGGATGCCTTAAAATGCTTCTCATGTGCTATAGCAATTTTTAAGAAGTGGTTTTCTTAATTAGTGTAAATATTGGTCTTACATTCATGCTTTCACCATTAATTTTCTTAGCAAAGGCTTTTTTTGTGGTGTAAAAGGATACCTCAACCCAATTTCTCAGGGAAATACAGTTGGCCCTCTATGTCAGTGGGTTCTGCACCTGCGGATTCAACCAACTGCAGATAAAAACCCCTGTAATCACGGGAGTGCGGAACCTGTGAATATGGACAGCTGACTTTTTGTATCTGCCGGTTCTGCAGGACCGACAGGGGAACTTGAACTTTTGAAGATTTTGGTATCCACAGGGGGTCCTGAAACCAATCCTCCCAGGATACCGAGGGAGGACTATACCACCAAAATTAAATTAGTGACTTTTTTTAGTGTAAGATATTACTTTGACTCAAATGTTTGGATATTTCAGGAAAAAGTTTTGCCTCATGTATTTGCATTACAGCCTCTGTTCTCTTCTTCCCTTTCTTGGTGTTAATGTGGCTGTAATAAGTGGTAGTTCATGTTTATTTTTTCTATTCGTGATATCTGTCATAAATTTCAAGTGTCCTGTGATCAGCCTGGCAGACAAACATAATAATGCTGCTTTAGTTTTATAATCAGGCTGTCTCAAAGATTTCACTTCTCTGTTGGAGAGATGCATAGTTCACGAGGAAGGGAGTATTGGAATCCCAGTCCCCATTCATTAGCAAGCTTGTTCATCTGTCTTGGTCACATGCCTTGTAGCGGCTGTCGAAGTGTAATAAGGCAGCCGCGGCCTCAGTTGAGCAAAGCATTCAGCTTATTAATGTGAAAACCACTGAGAATAACAGCCATGTGTGAGCTGAGATAGCACAGAGGAAAAATGTTGAATTGGGGGTCAAGGAGCCCCCTCCTGCCTTGCTAGACAAGGTCCCCTGATCCACCACTAGGATGACACTGTCAGCTCTCATTGTCTTTTCCTTTGTCCACCTCCCCTGCCAGTTGACTCTCCATATCTATTCCTTGGACACTTACTAAGCACTGGAGAGAAGACTCCATATCATTGCTGCTGTGTGTTCTTGTAAATGGGTAGTGTTCAGCCTCACCTGGGCCCTGCTGTCTGGTGGGCACCTTCCTTTGCAAGTACCTTCAAAGAGCTCAAGCTCCCAGGCTGCCCTTTCTGCTTTGTTTGCAGCAAGCCTGCTCTTGGAGTGAGGGTCCTTGACTTGGTGGGTTTTCACTCTAAGAGTCTGCAACTATTCTCGCCCTTGTCTGAGCTCTTTTTCACACTGCAGCCTCTGGTATCTCCTTGACTCCCTAATCTCCAAACCCAACAAATTAAAGCCAGTCTGTGGCTTCCCATGGCTCTTATGTCTGAGCTCTTTTTCACACTGCAGCCTCTGGTATCTCTTTGACTCCCTAATCTCCAAACCCAACAAATTAAAGCCAGTCTGTGGCTTCCCATGGCTCTTATGTCAAACACAGACCAAAATCCTTCACATAGGCTCTTGAATTATGGCTGCCTCTCCAACTTTATCAAGTTCCATTCTTCCCTGGTTATTAGTCTGCTCAGGCTTCCCTAACACCATATCACAGACGGGATGGCTTAACCAACAGGTATTTATTTTCTCACAGTTCTGGAAGTTAGAAGTCTGAGATCAAGGTGCCAGAATGGCTGGTTTCTTTTGAGGCCTCTCTCCTAGGTTTGCAAATGGCTGCCTTCTTGCCATGTCCTCACATGGCCTTTTCTCTGTGCATGTGCAACCCTGATGTCTCTTCTTCTTCTTATAAGGACACTGATCCTATCAGACTAGGTAGGATCTCACCCTTATGACCTCATTTAACTACCTACTAAAGGCCCTGTCTTCAAATACAGTTAGGGCTTCGATATATGAATTCTGGGGGACACAGTTCAGTCCTTCACTGATCCTATCAGACTAGGTAGGATCTCACCCTTATGACCTCATTTAACTACCTACTAAAGGTCCTGTCTTCAAATACAGTTAGGGCTTCGATATATGAATTCTGGGGGACACAGTTCAGTCCTTAACACCCCTTAACTGCTTTGCCCTGCTTCAGGTCCTTCAACAGACTATGACTGAGCTCTTTGTCACCATTCAGCCTATGCACATGTTGTTTCCTGTCCCTGAAAAGCTTTTCTGTCTTACTCTGTGCTCTACCTGCTCACCCCCTTATCCACTTTACCAGGTTAATATCTTCCTCCTCTTTTGAATCTCCCAAGGGAAACCCAGCTCATCCTCCCTGACTTCATTAAACCTCCCTTGAAACAAGACTCACAGTTGTAATTTTACACTTAATCGTGCAATAATTTGTTTGATGTCTGTCTTCCTTCTTATTCCTTGAGGGCAGAAACTATCCCTAATTTTCCTCAATACCATACCTCCATCCTAGCAAAGTGCCTGGTGCATAGCAGATGTTCAATAAATATTTGTTGACTGAATAAATAAATGGACAAGCCTCAGCTTGGTACTGAGAAGCAATGTTCTCTTTCCCCTGATCATGCATTCCTATAGAAATTTATTAGTCCTCAGAAATGTTCTGGTTAGTCTGACCTAAGGATGCTTTCTTTGAAAGGGATCTGATTCCTCTGAGGCTACCAGAGCTAAGGCATCATGAGTGACACTTGAAATTTTCTCTCCCTCAAGCAAATGAACAGTCTGTCCCAATCAGCCCCTGACTATTAGCTTAACCATATGTACCTGCCAGAAGTAACCATGAAATGGAAGTGATTAGGTTGAAGTTTCACAGTCTAGGTGTTAATGCAATGATACAGCTCTGCACATTACTTCTTGGCAGGCTCTTTCACCATTGTTAACAATGGGATGCTGGAAAGAGGATGCAGTGGGGGCAAGATTTTCAAAATACTGAACCAATGTGTTTTTATTTCCCCTTTACATTCCATTCTCTTCCAGCCATTTCCCTCAAAGCTGAGCCATGAGGCTGCACACCAGGGAAGGAAAAAGCAGGTACTGCCTACTACAAAGGTGCTGTGGGTCAGTTTTGAGTCTGGAGGCTGGATTTCTTGACCTCTTTACCTAGGCAATAATCTTGAAAGGCAGGCTTTGGGAAGAGTGAAAAGGGATTGCTGAACTCCATAGCTCTCCCTTTAATGTATCACAAGCCCAGCCTGGTGGATGAGATCAGCCAATTCCAGACAAGACCATAGCTAAAGGGTTTGAAATTAATCCTTGGAAGCCATTGAAGGGTTTTAAGGAGTAAAACAGCACAGTTGAGTCTGTGCTGCCGCCTTTGGCATGACAGCATTTGCTGCATTGCAGTTTGGGTCAAAGTACAAGCCTGTTGTGTTCCCAGAATGAAAAAGAGACAACCCTTCAGTGGGACACAGTCCTGGTAGAGCAGCTGATGCCAGTGAGTTCCTCTTTCCATTAGCCTGTTTCCTGGCCCTTGGTTTTCCCAAGTCTTGCTGCAGCCATGGCCTCCATAGCCAGAGAGTGACTGCCTCCATCAGCAACTCACACTTTCCCAGCACAGAGACCCAGACTGCCCCAATCTCACTTGAGCTCTGGTGAGAGATAGCTTCAGGGACCTGAGCTAGGTCACAGTAGCTCTAACTTGTTCTCTCTATTGTGCAGTGACCTGTACATTCTTCAATTACAATCTCAAGTCCCCACCTCTTCCTTGAAGCCTTCCTGGACCATTCCAGCTTACACTGATCTTCCTACGCATGATGAGCCACCTTAGACATTTCTCAAGTGGGGGTACAGGTGTTGTCTGCTGACTATACTTGGAATTCCCTGAGATGGGGGACCTTGCACTGGCATATATCTTCAACCTGCCTTACTGGGGCTGGGGACACAGTGGCTATGCACTGCTTGATAGGTTGATTGATTGAAGTGTCTGACAGTGGCTGCTGCTCCTGGAACAAAGGGAAACCACCCAAACTATGATCCTCAGGAAGTTAGCTCTACCTGCTTTTTCCCTCTTTCCCTGTGGTAGGCCGAATTCTGAGATGGCCTCCCAAATTCCTGACCCCTGGGGTACAAATACCTTCTCCCAGTTATTCAGTCAAATGCTAATCTAGGTGCTGCAGTGAAAGGATTTTGCAGAAGTAATTAAGTTCCCAAATTTGTTGACCTTAAAACAGGGATCCCTGGGGTACAAATGCCTTCTCCCAGTTATTCAATCAAATGCTAATCTAGGTGTTGCAGTGAAAGGATTTTGCAGAAGTAATTAAGTTCCCAAATTTGTTGACCTTAAAACAGGGAGATTTTCTGTGTGGGTTTGACCAAATCTCATGACCCTTTAAATCTGGGTTTAGAGATCAAAGACAGGAGAAGTCAGAGAGGCAAAGCATGAGAGGCATTTGACAAGGGAGAAATTCTCCATTGCTGGCTTTGAAGATGGAAGAAACCACATGGCAAGGAACATAGGTATCCTCTAAGGACTGAGAACCAGCAAGCAGAGGGGTACCTGAATGACTCAGAGGTGGCTTTTCCCCGAGAGCTTCTGGAAAAGAACTGAGCTTGGCCTACACCTTGAGACTCTGAGCAGAGATCCCAGCCACGTTGTGCCTGGATCTCTGATCTACAGAACTTTGCGTTAATAAATAGGTGTTGCTTTAAGCTACTAAGTTTATGATAACTTGCTATGCAACATAGAAAACTAATAAAGTCCCTGAACACTGATAAGTGTGCTCCAAGGTAAACACGTGTCCTTCCTTAGTTTTATCTTTCAGAACAAGTTCAATCTCCAGAAGGTTCTCTTTGAAAAGTCTCACCTTCCAAAACTGTACCCTTGGCTCAGCCACTGGCTGATACACCATTTATCGACCACCTGCCCAGTACTCAGTGATCAGGAGTTTTACCAGCCTCCAGGGCATCACAGAGTGGTCACCGGACTTTTAGACTCATGTTTGGAGAATTCAAATTTTGTGAATTTGAGTCTCACCAGCTGGATTTTTGGAATCCTGGATACCTCAGTCATCAGAGAGGAAATGGTACTGAATTGATGTTGCAGTTATTATCTTTTTGGTAGCTCTTTTTCCTCATAGCCTGGCACTTAGTAGGTGCTGAGTAAATGTTTGGTGAATAAGTTAACATCTGGGCAGCTTTGCTGCTTCAGGAGCCTTTTTCACCATCATTTAGCTTCAAATGGGAAAAGTGGGAGGTAGGGGGAGCCAACTCCATGCCGAAAGCAAGAGAGATGTCTTGGGGGCTGGCTAGTTAGCTCAGTTGGTTAGTTGGTTTTGATAACACCAAGGCCAAGGGTTTGGATCCCCGTACCAGCCAGCTGCTAAAAAAAAAAGAGAGAAAGAGAGAGAGAGAGTTGTCTTCGGCTAACAAACTTTGCCATTGTCTGGCTTTGGATTTTCTGCCAATTTAGAAACTTGACAGAATTTCCTGTTTGCACTTACAATGTGTAAGAGCCATTCTGGCAGGCAGAGGGCTTTTTAGACACCTCCTCCCACCACTTTACACATCTCCAGGGTGGCTGGGTGGTTGGAGAGCAGTGATTACCAGAAGCTGACAGACAGGGCTCAGAGGCTGCAGCATTGAGTTGCTTTTGTACTTGTTAAATGTCTAAGTGGCTGTGAAACCAAATGCATGCAGAAATGGGAGGCAGGCCCAGTTGGGAGTGATGAGGTTCATTGAACTTATGGAGAAAAGCCATCCTCTTTCTCTAGTGAAGGGGGAAAAATGTACCCTGTCTTAGAAATAAAATACTCCACGAAGCGTGTTTGGGCAGAGCTGAAGTCATTTGGCTTTATATATTATATTTGGCTTTACATATTATAATTCTTTGGAAGACATGATGTACTCAGCAGAAATGAAGGCTTCTGGAGATTTATGGGTCTACTTTCTATATGCTGCCATTCTGAAGGATTAAATATCATGTTGAAATGACAGCTGCGTATTTCCCATTTTTAAAAGATAGCTGATTGGTTGTCACTGTGTTTCAAGTTCAAGTTTGTCTTGACAGGAGTAGCAAATGGGCCGCCTTGGTGATTGAAAGGTTGTGGCTAGAGGATGAACGAAACTTCTACAGAAGCACGCTGTTGTTCTTGGGCCTGGTGTTTTCCTCATTACTGATTGTCTTGCAAGCTCCCTTCCTCCAGGAGGCTCACCTGGACTGGCTTTACCCTGCTGGGATCACTCCAGCAGATCTTTCTGTTTCATTTGGTGGTTCATTCACAGAGACTTAAGAAACATACAATGTACATAATATCATTTGGACCACAGAGATCAAGATGCTGGTTTCCCCTTTCAAGGAGCTTAATATTCTTTAGCTGTGGCATCAAAGTACAGAGGTGGAGCCTTGCGGAAGCCTAAAAATGCCACTTGATGAATGATGGGGGTAGTGACTGTTTATGAAGTAAGCTATTTCTGGGCTCCAGAATTTTTAATAGAGTGGCTAATTGGACTTCTCTCTGGAGATGTTGCCTGCAATCTCAATATTCACTGTGTGGTTCATGGACCAGCAGCATCTGCATCACTTGGGAAACCGTAAAAGGCAGAGTGTTGGGCCATACCCACACCTACTGAATCCGAATCTGCACTGTGAGCAGATCCCTGGGATTCCTATGCCCTAATGCTAAAGTAGAGAAGCACTGATCTACAACATTTGGAGGGGATTCTTTAACTTAAAAAGGCTAGGCAAGGATGAATTGGGAATGACTAAACTCACCAGGTCTGATAAGAACTATCAATCACTTGCTGCATAGTTGTAACAAATAAGAATTTGCTCCATGATACTTAGGTATGAGAAGTTTCACATTGTTTTTGTTTAAAAACTTAAATCTGGCTCCAATCCCACATTTTCATGGTGGTGAAAGTTTAATTTCAATTACATTTGGTGGGAAGGGAGCTCCCCCTTCCTCATGTTGTATCAAAATTCAAGGGGCTTGAGAGGTGCCCATAAAATGAGGCATTTGGTCTTTCATTCAGCAGCTTCGGGTGGCTCCTTCTGCTCATGATTCTGCCGCCAAGGCTGGCCAGAGCACCAGAGGCAGCCAGTCAGAGGCCAGCCTTTATGCTTTACCTCCAACCTTCATAACATCACCATCATGAGGGTATAATTATCGTCACTTTGCAGAACTGCCTAAGATAGAAAGGGATGATTGAAAAGATCATCAACCATTGGGATTTGAGCTGGGATCTGACATGTTCCAAAGTCCACATTCCTTCCCCAGACAAAGAGCTGGGCTCTCAAAAGAGGACATTCTCCAGCTGGGGGACTTGTTATGAATGGTGAGGGGTGGGGAGGGAAGAAACGATGATGTCAAGTCTCACGGGCAGTTGTCTTGCTCTTAGGTTATCTGGAGCTTTTGAGTGCTCTTCTTATGTGTGGGGAATTTCCCTCTTTTTGAGTCCTGCTTCTCCAACTTAGTGGTCAGAAACTTGCTTTCCCAGCATCCCTTGCAGCCAGGGTGCAGCATGTGACCTGGTTGATGCCAATCACCTGCACCAGCATGAGAGTCTCACTTGGGAGAGAGCGATGGAAAGGGGCAGCAGCCACATGGAATCATCCTGGGGTTACCATAGAAAATAGGGAATAAATGAGATGCATTTGTTGCCTTCTGGAAATCCAAAAAGTTATTTCAGAAAGAAAATCTAGTAATTTGTGAAAAGTTTTGTTCAGAAAATGTTTTAGTTTCACACTGGAATGCTGATTATTTTTTATTTTTGATCAACTAGACTCTTTCACTAGGGTAGTTACTCTTTTCTCTGCCTGGAAGTTGAGAGGCAAGGAGGCTGCTCTCCAAAGCACTTACTCGTAGGAGTCCCTGATCTTGGTGGTGAACGAGAGTCCTGAACGGGGGCCACCATAACCAGGTGAGCCTTCCCTGTGGAAGGTGGCAGTGAGCTGTATGCATTGAGAAGACGTGGAGAGAGCATGACATGGGTACACTTCACACTTGGTGGACAGGGCCTGAAGTATGTAAGTAGTGTCTTAAGTGTGTGAGTGACAGCAAGGGGGGTGTCTTAGTTTCCTGTGGCTGCTGTAACAAATTACCACATACCTGAATTACCCAAATTACCACATGGCAGAAATCAACAGAAATTTAATCCTTCACAGTTTTGGAGGCTAGAAGTCCAAAATCAGTTTTTCTGGGCCAAAATCAGGGTGTCGGCAGAGTCTTACAACCTCTGGAGGCTCTAGGAGAGTTTGTTCCTTGACTCTTCCAGTTTCTGATGGCTGTTGACATTCCCTGGCTTGTGGCTGCATCACTCCAGTCTCCAAGGCCAGTATCTTTGAATCTCCCCCTGCTCTGTCTTAATTCATTCGGGCTGCTATAACAAAATACCATAGACTGGGTGGCTTACAAACAACAGAAATTTATTTCTCGCAGATCTGGTAGCTGAGAAGTCCGAGATCAAGACATGGCAGATTTGGTGGCTGGTGAGGGCCCGCTTTCAGGCTGCAGACTGCTGACTTCTGCTGACTTCTCACTGTGTCCTCACATGGTGGAAGGGCACAGATACACTCTGGGGTCTCTTTTATGAGGGCACTAATCCCATTCATGAGGGCTTTGCCCTCATGATCTAATCACCTCCCAAAGGCCACACCATCACATTGGTGATTAAGTTTTCAACATATGAATTTGGGGGGGGACACAAACATTCAGAGCATAGCATCCTCTGTGTGTATCAAATCCCCCTTTACCTCCCTCTTCTAAGAATACATCTAATGGCATTTAGGGTCCACTCTGATAATCCAGCATAATTTCTCCACCTCAGGATCTTTAGCTTAATCACGTCCGCAAAAACCTTTTTTTCTTATAAGGTAATACTTATAGTTTCCAGAGATTAGGACCTGTCATTTTGGGGGTACATTTTTCAGCCTACTACAAGTAACAAACAGATACCAGAAAGTATACATTTAGTGTGGTATGTGAGCACAGTCTTCTGACCTACGAAGAGACACTGTGCAGTACATAGGGCATATACGAGGGGTCTTCAAAAAGCTCAAGGAAGGATTTGTATTATCTTTTAATTGCATTTTTCCATGAATGTTTTGAAGTACCCTCATATGTCCCAATCCCCTTTCCATCACCAACAAGTGTGTGTGACTTTGGGAAAATTGCTCAGCAGCTCAGAATTTCAGTTCTATCATCTCTGCATTGGACATAAACTGACATCCAAGATTTATGAGCATTCTATGGGAAGTATAAGGAGGCCTCCAGTGCAATGCCTGGCATGTACTAGGTCCTCAATAAAAAACTAGTTTCCTACAGTGACCTTGTCATATTACAGAAAGAATTCTAGTTGCGGACTCAAGTGAACTTGATTCTAGTTCTTGTTGAGCCAACGACTTGTGTGGGCTTGAGTAAATCTCAACCTGTTTCCTCGTGAGAAGCATGAAGGGGGTGACCTTGAGGAGTTTGTCTTAAAAGTCCCCATAGATACAACACAAGAAGGGGATCTGGGTCCCCATGGAGGCTTAAGCACTCCATGGAGTAGAGAGTCTGTGAAGTCTCCTCTGTAGCATAAAGACGCGTGGACATTCACATTTCATTCTGTTGTGTGTTATTGCCTGATGCAATCTAAGAATGTTTTAAGTTCCTTTTCAGAAAGTAAAAGGGCAGCCCAGGAGAGGTGATTCATGATGACTGTGAGGAGCCTCCGAACACTCTCAGGTGGCCCCAGCTGCATGCTCATCCCAGACAGAGAGGTTTAGGCCCAGAGCCTCCCTGAGGTCCCTATGCTTCTGAAATTGTTTGCCTTTGCCCTTTCTTCTGTGAGAAGTTACTGGAAGAGCAAGAACGGCTCCAATCCCTGGCAGCCCGTTCGGGGCAGGAGCTTTTGATAAATTACCACGTTGATGGTTTCTTCTCCCACCTATAAGGCCAAGGCATTATTGACTGTGGCAATCAATAATATCAAAATGAATTTTTGGAAGACTGTCATCAAGCCCAGCTTTATTTCCAAAAATACAAAAAACTCTGCCCCGGGGAGGGAATGATGACTTTCATTGTGAAATAAACAGTTGATGGCTTAGACATTACTTGTGTCACGCTAGTCCATCTGAGATGTACCATTTGTTCCCAGAATCCACATTCCTGACGCCCACTAAAACTTGAGGTGATGAAATCATGTTCTCCCTATTTTTCCTGTTTTAATAATAATAATGAGAACATTAAAATGACATTCTGAATTTATATCGGGCTTGTCTGTGAGGCAATCTAAGTACTCTATAGTGTCTCATCAGTCCTCATCACGTAGCTGCAAAATGTTGGTAGCAGGTAATAGTTGCAATTATATTCAGTTTAGCAAAGATCCCCAAGGGGCTGGAAGAAATTTCAGGGATGCAGGAAAGTGCTGCCTTGTGGGTAAAGAAGGGGTCGGAAACTCTGATGCTGGTTTGGCTCTTGTGCTTGGTCTGTCTCTCTCTGCCTCAGTTTCCATCAGTCAAATGGAATAACAATAGTGTCTCCTCATCTTGCAACTGTGTTATGGGTGATTGTGAGCATCAGTCATATTACCTAACATCTTTTTTTAATACTTTCTGTGTGCGAGGTGTTCTGAGAACTTTTTGGGTATTCATTTATTGAATTATCACAAAAACCCTATGAGGCGGGTGCAGTTACTTACTCTACTTTAGAGATAAGCAAATGAAATTCAGAGTTTAAGAAACTTGCCAAAGGTAACACAGCAATTAAGAGTTTGAAGTGGATTTGAACCAGGCAGCTGGCTGCAGAGCTTGCAGTGTTAACCACTTGGTTAGAATTGCTAGAACTTTTATATTGCAACACAGGGCACACATACCCACCCACAGCAAACAAAGTTTTATTGAACAATGTTCACCCATCCTTACCTTAGAATGTGAAATGCATTTTGATATTTTCTATTCTATTCATTTTATTAATAAAAATGCCAGTGTTGAGCCACTAAATTGATGTTACGATCACGAATAAGTCTTTGCTTTATACTATACTCCTTGGATGCTCATGAGGAAGAGTTTGAGAAGAGAGACGCAGGGAGTGTGTGGTCAGCTGGGGAGGGTACCAGAGGAGACCAGGAGGTGTGAGGTGTGGGCTCTGGCTCTGTTCCCACAGCGTCCTCCTGGGGCAGCCGTTTTGTGTCTGCATGAATGTATCTGGGCTTGTGAGTGAGGTCAGGCAGCCGCTGTGTCACTGCCCTCTCCTGCCCCGCTCTGTAGTGGTCTTTGGGGGTCTTAGCCTGCATTCTGGGCTTCACCTCCAGGTTAAACCAATGTGTTTACTGAGTAGCCATTCTGTGCTGGGCCCCTGTGTATCAGGCTGTGGGTGGGAGGGCTACAGAGAAGCATAAGTCATGATCTTTGACTGCAAGGAAACTGCAAGCCACCAGGGAAGGCAGGCAGACATGTGAAGGGAGAACAGGGTGCAGGTGAGCGGTGCAAGGAGCATAGATTTTGGAGCTAGATAGCCTTCCTAATAATGTGACCTTGGGCAACACACTTCACCTCTTAGAGCCTATCCCTGGGCTGCAGTTGAAGCCTGAGTGAGGTAATGCTGGTGAACCTGTTTGGTGAACCATGAAGAGTCGTAAAAAGGTTAGTGGTTAGAGGTTATGTGTCATAACAGTATTGCCACATACAAAGAATCTGGCACAAAAGCGAGCATAGGGGTTCAGGGAAGGGGATCAGTGTGCTGCAGCAGTCATGAAAGGCTTCTTGGAGGAAGCAGCATTTTAGCTTACTCTGCAGGGGCATTTTTAGTTCATGCCCCAAAGGATCATGATCACACTCAGGGTGGAGACAAACAGATATGCAAGGTCCAACCTCTCAAGTGTGAAGCACACTTATGTATAATCAGGTCATAGCTCCAACTCAAATAGAAGGCTTCTGAGCCACTTTCATGAGTGTTACATGCCTTAGTGGCTGAGGTCACTGGCAGACAGCCACTTAATTCCCTTAGGTCAGTGGTCAGCAAATTATACACAGGCAAGACTTGTTTCTATACAGTTTATGATACCTGTAATGCAAGAATGGTTTTTACATTTTTAAAGTGTTGTAGAAAAAAATTAAAAGAATATGTGACAATGACTGTGTAGTCCCATAAAGCCTAAAATATTTACCATCTAGCCCTTTAAAGAAAAAGTTTGCTAACCCCAAAGTGCCCAATCCTCATTTTAAGTTGAAGGCCTTCCTGAGTTCTGAATCACCCTTTAGTCATTTTCCCTGCCCGTCTGTCACACCCTGAGGGCACACAGAGCCTATGAACTGGAGAGAAGGGAGAAATATGCAGGTAATTGCTCATTTCCTCTTTGCATGGATGGCAGGAATTCCCCTGCTCTGCTCTGGTGGCATATTACTATGTAGCACTGAGCATGTATATGTTTAATCGTTTTGACGTGAGTCATGTCAGTGATTAGTGCCAAATACCAAAATGCTGGGCTGCAGCCCTGATGCCATCAATAATAATATTTGTAAGAATATTCCTCTATGATGCAGCTTTCCATTTTTCCAACATAACTTGGGAGGCCAAATCACAAACAGGATTTCTGTTCATGCTCCGCCTGGCCATTTGTAATAAGCATGCAATGTGAAATTTGATCTAAAATAAATAAAGCAATTAAACCTGGAAAATCACAGTGTAGTCAAGCCCATTATTTATTTTAAAAATCAAGAGAAAACCAAAGGTGAGTGGCTTTTATTTATTTATTTATTTACTTACTTACTTTTTTGAGTAACAGTACTTGGATGACAGGCTAATGTGCAGCTCAGAATAAAGGTATTGTGGGTAGAAACAGTCTTTCAGACTCACTGAGGCAATATGCCAAGGGTGAATATGTGTGAAGGAGTACAGATTACTTTAACAGCTCTGTTGGAAATATAGAGTTGTCCTGTGCAGGCGGCTCAGGCACGGCTCCACTTGTCAATGCTGGGACTTTTGTTACAGGAAAATTAGATGCCTTTGGATAGGTTTGAGATTGTTCTTATCTTTTCCATATAGAGCAAAAAGCTACCACTCAGAAAAAGGACAGAAAGCTGAAGGAACATCCTGATTGAATGCCTTCCAGAAAATGGATAGTTTGGGGAGAAACATTCTAATTTGCTTCGATGGTTCTATAGGGGTTCATTCCTAAAGTGGTTCCATTCCGATACAGATTTAGATGGCTCTGAAGAGAGAAGTTATTTTTAAAGAAATCTTATGGAATACACAGTGTTTATCCATTTTTCTTAGCCGTCCACCTGATCTCACAGTGAGACAGCCTAGGGGCTAGAGGTGGCCAGGATAAGTCTTGTTTGCTTAGTTCAGTGTGTGTTTGTTTTTTAAAGAATTCGAATGCCACTAGAGAGCTCGTGCTGTTCCCAGTTTGCCACAGGTGTGCACACTTCCTGCGTCACTGCACCAGGCTGCTTCATGCATTTGTGTACCAAGGGATTGGACTTCAAGAGGCATGGTCAGAGTTTGTGGGTCGCACCAAAACATGACACTTACTTATCTCCACCTTGCTCCATCATTTCGTGACTATGGAACACCTGCCATAAAGGCTTGTGGACAGCAGGTGACTGACTCCCTGATGCTCAGCCCTACATCTAGATAAATATCTCCGAGTCCCCCTGTGCTGTGAAAAACCCCAGTCCTTTTCAGAGGACAGGGCCATTTTCTTGCTGGTGCCACCACTGGATGAAATGTCAAACAAAGGGCCAGGGAAAGTATTTTGATGGCGATTAGTTGCAGTGAGCTCTGTTGTGGCAGAAAGGTTTGGAAATCCCCTTTAACCTGCCCCCACAGTAGCCTGAGCTGTGGTTCTTGGCTAGCTTGGGGCAAGAACATGGACTCTGGAACTGGACTGCTGGAATCCAATCCCCTTTCTGCCCTTTCCTAGAGGTGTGAACTGAGATGCAGGGGCAGCTTCTTAGGGGAGGGGGATAGACAGAGAGAGGAAAAGGAAAGAGTAGCTGGAGGTGCCCTTGACATTAATTCGAGTTCTAGGAGTGGGGAAGCAAATGCCAGCCTGGTACTTGGATTAATGAGTTGGCAGAAATAGGAAAGAGATTTGCTAGTTAACAAAGCTTGACTGCTGACGTCAGGGTCAATGGCAAGAAAGGAATTGAAGGTGAGCACCGCCAAACCACTTCAGAGCATGTCCTGGTTTAAACCTTCTTCAGTCAGTGGAATTTGAAAAAATGAATGGCAGGGTTGTCATTAAAAAAAATAAAAAGAGAGACTAAAGAGGCTCAGTTGCAACTGGCACTGGGAAGAACATGAGAGGCACACTTGCCCTGTGCAGGACATGACCTTCAGCGACTGCGGGGGCATCAGCGCCTGCTGACTGACGTTCCATCTGGCCTGCCCTCCTTTGATCTCCTGAAGGACACTCTCTTCTGTGCTGTTTGTCTATGTGGGCAAGGCTTTAGCAACAGAAATCACTATTTAAATCAAAAGCCCAGATGGGCTGACCTGTAGGCACACTTATAAGAAGCCTGCCTTGAGTGACTATTTCTATTCTTCATTCCTTGATTCCTTCTGCCAATAATTACAGTATGTCTGTTATATACTAGCCTCTGCTCTAGGCCCACGGTGAGAATACCTCCCACTCTTGTGTGTTCTCTAGAAGCTTCCAGAACAGGAAATGAGACACGTAAACAAGCAAGTAGGAGGCAGAGCCCTGTGAGGTTTCGTGGTCAGGGCGGGCAGTTCTTTGCTTACAGATGTGTTGTATTCCAAAAGTTAGTTTACAAACTCTTGGTTTAGAAACTGGATTCATTTTCCAGCACAGACCTTCTTTTCTGGAATGCCTGCATTTTTTTCAGATAGCAAATGTTTATTGAACGCCTACCATGGAAGGAACTGAGAATATCAGGAAGTATAAGAGATTGAATCTCCTTCAAGTCTAGGAGACGTCTGTACTTAACAAACCAACGCAATGAAATGCTGGGATTGGTGCCGTGCACTGGAAGTGGCTAGGTAAGGGCACCAGGAAGGGACCTGATGAATGCAATAATTAATACACCTGAATTACTTCTCTTCGTCAAGCCCAAGCTCCCATTTCTTCCATTTAGCTGTCTTGCTAGGTGATAGGAGGAAAGCAACTAGTTTAAACTGATTTAAGTTATATGTGACTAGGACTGAAGGGGAAGAGGTTGTCAATAACCCTCTGAAAGGAAAATTTCCGTGTCTTAATGATCTAAGACTCAGGCTAAGGCTGGCCTGTTGGCTCAGTTGGTTAGACGAGTTTGGATCCCTGTACTGGCCAGCTGCCAAAAGAAGGAAAAAAAAAAAAGACTCAGGCTCACTAAGGTCTGGCCCTAGAAGGTGACTCTTAAGGCAGAGAGGAGCGTCTTACCATGTGCTCTTACTTAAGCCCATGAATTTCACCTGCTTCTTGAAATCGTTTTGCTTCAGACCCTATCATGTAGACTCCCAGGGTATTTCTCCTTTATGGTGGAGTCATCTCTTATTTGGAGACTAGGTTCTAAAGTCAGTATAAGAGCAAAAAGACTGTATAGTCACAATTGCTCTGGAAAATCACTTAGAGAGACACCACATGGAGATCAAATTATCCTCTCTCAATAAGGCCTACACAACCACTTTTTCCTCCCCACTGGACAGATCATGTGATTGTTCAGTTGGAAAGCAGGAGAAGTAGTTGGATCCAACAAATAGAATAACATGAATCTTGACACACTAAAATTTCACTGAGTGGTGATTGATCATTCTCAGAAGCATGTGGTAGTTTCCACTAACCCATAGAGACAGCTGTAGATTCCCAGGTCTCATCTCCAACTCAGTACCTGTCTGAGTGTCATGGAAATCCTGTAGTTGGTTTCCTAACATCTGGGCATCAGAGGCTCCAGCCCTGGCCTGTGCATATCACAAACACACACACACACAAACTCAGGAAAGAGCACACAGATGCTCTGCCCCTCAGAATCTGCTTCCTGATGGCAAGTAACAGTTGGTTTCCTAACATCTGGGCATCAGGGGCTCCAGCCCTGGCCTGTGCATATCACAATTTTCTACACACACACAGAAACTCAGGAAAGAGCACACAGATGCTCTGCCCCTCAGAATCTGCTTCCTGATGGCAAGTAACACTGCTCAGGCCCCAGGGAAACATTCCCCACATCCCTTGCTGTGTGTCCTTGAAACAGAAGGTGGATGTGTATGATTGCCATGAGGCTTTTGGGTTGCGCCACTGCAAACAGCAGAGTCAGACATGGCCTTGGCATGCAGGGAAGATTTGAGTGGCAGAAGTGCTTGGGTAAGAGGAAAATCAAATGAATAATCTTGTCAAATTCTTCCTCTTACACAGCTCAGATGCAATAGATTCTTGGATAATGAAGTATGGTTTCCCAGTACCGCTTAGTGCCCATTTTCTTGCTTCTCTCTTTGTTCCAACTTGTGGTTCCAGAGGTACTCGTGGATTCCCAGCAGTTGCACATGGCAACTTAGGAACAGTTTTCAATATGAAAGATTTCATATTACTCTAAACTTTGTATACATAGGCTGTACGGACCTACCCCTTCACCTCCTGAAGTTTTGCTGAAAATCAACTGACAAAATGCAGATTAATAGGAGAACAAATAGCATAACAAATGTGTTTGATTATAGTTTTATGTGATGCAGGAGCTTTCAGATTGAAGCCCCCAAATAGAGGGAAACTACCATTTTTATGCTTAGGTTCTGTGAAGCAGGAGCAGCCACGTAGAAATGTGATTGCACAAAAAAGTGTGACCTAATACTGATAGACTGAGTGAGGGAACCCAGCAAGGCCTGTCCAGATTCTTCTCAGCCTCTCTGAGCAGCATTCTTTCCTCCAGGTATGGGACAGAACCCTTTCTGAAACGGGGGTCTTAGGAACTACCATCAGAATTTCTTTATGGCCAGCTCCAAGACAGAAAGGAGGGGGAAGATTAAGGTATATTTTTAGTCTTTATGGCTGGGTTTCTATGACCTGCCTTGGGGAGGAGGGAATCTAGTTTCTATGGCTTGCCTCAGGGGAGAATGAGGCTGAGAGACAGGAGGGCAGGAGAAGATCAGAGGAAAACTCTGCTTCTGAGGCTTTCACTTTAGGGTATTGTTATCTGAACCCCAACATTGTGATCTTGATTTTTTACATTGACAGCTGGAGGGGCATTTAAAACACCTAAGATTTACTTAACTTATGTTAAAAACTAAATAAAAATAAGCTTTATTTAAATGTCCCTGATTTAAATTGTTGTGATGTATTCAATATAATTCGTATTTGGTCTTTTAATTTTTATAGAAAATTTGAATTTTTACATTGACTATGATTTAAACTTTTGGTGAAAACATATTCAAGTTTTACACACTGAGTACGATCACATTTTATTTTAGAATGCACACAATATTAAAGTTGCTGATTTTAAGAGAATTATTTTTTAGAGTATTATTTTCAGTGATTTTGCTGAAATGAAGGCAAGAAAAATAAATTTCATGAAATAAATATATAATAAATTATGAATTATTTATGCTTTTTCCACATCACTCATCCAACATTGCTGGAGTATTAACAAAACACCCAGACATGAACAATGTTTGGTATATTTCTTCATCTTTGGTATTTTGTGACTTATAGTCATATAAAAACCATGAGTTTAAACACATTTTAAAATTTGTCAATATGAAGGTGTGTTTGTCAGGGAAGGAGGATAGAACACATTTTATTGAACAATTCATTAGCTTGTTTTTTAACTTTAAAATATTCATGTGGGCCTCCATTTGTATTCTTGTACTAACTCCAAGTCAGAATCACCTAAACTATTGAATTGTTTCCTAGTCTCACCAGCAAATAGCTGAATTCTGTAAATGACTAGTCTATGGTTTATGAGATTCCATTCTAGCGCTGTGACCTAATTCAGCTTCTAAGCTCATTCATTCGCTGGGGTCTGGATCACACCTACTTGTGGGATTCAGAAAGAGTGTTTTGAAGCTGCTTTGGAAAAGTTGGTGCTAATGGCCTGGTATTCGTTTCGAAGCTCACCATTGATGAAGTGCCCAGAGCTATCAGCCAAGAATGCTGTGAAGGTAGAGACAGTGGCTTAGTATCTCCTGTTTCCTTTGGCTTTGCTGTAATTTTAGTTCAGAGTAGCAGAGGCCCTTCCAGGTTAGAATACACTGAGAATACCTGAGAGGATCCAGTGGACACATGTTGAGTCAGTCCTTCTTATTAAAGAAACTACATGTTTGAGTGGATGAAACATCCCAGAGGGTGCATTGGCTTGAGAACCAGATGGCTTTCACACAGCTTTGAGGGTCATCGAGTGACTCCTGCTCTCCCACCTCCCCCATCTGTTTCTGTTCCATCAAATGGGTGTCAGTATTATAGTTTTTAAAAATTATAACATAGTCATATAAAATCATTCATGACTCATCATCCTAACACAACTGTTTTCATCATTACATATTAACTTACTCATACACACACACATACACACACAATCACATGGTTCCAATCAGCATGCATGTATTATATGCAGTCTGATTTTGTTGTTGTTGTTTTAAATGTTAGGTTATTTTTTAATTTTTTTTTAATTTTTTGTCTTTTTGTCTTTTTCCGTGTCCGGCAACGGATCACAACCCTCAGTGTTGCCCCCGTACCGGACCGGGGACCGGCAACGGGATTGCAACCCTCGGCGTTGCTACCATGCCTCACTCAGCCAGTGAGCGGGAACTGGTCTGCACGTGGGATCCGAACCCTCGGGCGGGAGTGCCGCCGCGCTTCCCAAGCGGCGCACTATCCAGTGCGCCACCGGGCCGGCCCCTTAGGTTATTTATTTTTTTCCATTTTCCCATAGTCCCCCCAATTTCCATTTTTAGAGTCTGCATTATATAGTGGGATGATTTTAAATGCCTTTTTAAAAAATTCATTAACTTTTTAAAAAATTGACAGTATAATTGTACATATTTCTGAACTACTGTGTGATATTTCAATACATGTATATAATGTGTAATGATCAAATCAGGTTAATTAACATATCCACCACCTCTAATATTTATCATTTCTTTGTTATGAACATTCATATTCTCTATTCTAACTAATTGAAAGTATATAGTAAATTGTTGTTAATTAAAGTCTCCCTACAGTGCTATAGCACACTAGATCTTATTCCTCCTATCTGGCTGTAATTTTATATCTGTTGACCAGCCTCTCAGTATCCTGCCACCCCCCTCCCCCCACACCCCCTTCCAGCCTGTGGTAACCATGTTTTTCTTACACAGAAATTTGAGAACAACAACAAAAAAAAGCAACTGGTTTACACTCCTAGATAGTTTCAAGTTTTTATCAGTCCTATGACATCCGAATCATTCCTTAAAACCCCTACTGATTTCAACAAGGCAAGCAAAATGATTTGTTAAACAAAAGTTTAACTAATTAATATACATGTTAGAGTCAGCATATTTATTTTAGGACAAATTTTATGATATTGTAGTGGCTGAAAGGTGTGATTCCTTTCCTCACCCATCCCAAATGTCATGGCCAACACTCCTGTAACAAAAGACAGGTTAACGAGAGAAAAGCATAACAAATTTATTTAATCAAGGTTTTACATGACACAGGAGACTTCAGAAATGAAGACCCAAAGACCCAGAGAAAACTGTTTTTATGCTTAGGTTCCATGCAGAATGGACATCCGTGCAGAAGTGTGATTAAACAAATCACACTTAGGGTGTGATCTAATGGTAATAGACTGAGTTGGAGGAAGCCCGGCAAGGCCTGTCTGTTCAGATTCTTCTTGGTCTTTCCGTGTAGCATCCCTTTTCTGCGTATGGGACAGGACCCTTCCCAAATGAGGGTCTTTAAGGGAGAAGGGAGAGAGTGACCTTTCTGGGTTTTATAGCTTGCTTTGGGGGAGAGGGGTTCTAGTTTCTATGACGCACCTTGGGGAAGAGGAATTCTGGTTTCTATGACTCGCCTGGGAGGAGAAAGAGGGGCGGGAGACAGGAGGACAAGAGAAAGTCAGAGAGAGACTTTGCTTCTGAGGCCTTCCAATCTTCTTTAGTTCAAAGGACTCAGCATGCCAGCGCGCCATACTTTGGGATATCATTTTCTGAGTCCCAACAATATAATGGACTTAACCTTGGTGTATGGAGCCCCCATGTAATTGATGTGTATAGGACATTTCTGCTGCTTTTCAGGTCTTTTCTTTCATTGCTTTATGAGGCTTTTAAACTGTATACAGGGATTTATTGTTGTGTCTTTGCTTCAATGACAAATTGTTGGTCATGCTTGTGATTTATTTTTCACTAATTTGATCGCAGAGAGAAACCTTGAAATGTAACTCTCCAATACAACACTGACCCTATGAGGAAATGATAGTCTGTCTTCTAAAAACACATTAGGGTAAAAAGTAGACACTGCTGGTATTTGCACCAGGTACCAGTCAAGGACAGGCATGCCCCTATACTGATGAGAGGTGAAGGTCAGTGATCACGGGGAGCCTCAGGCGAAGACAGGGGTTTGTGTGGCGTAGCCCACTGCACTGGCATTCATTCAGCTGCAGAGATCAGCACAGGAAAGTTGTCGGGAGGGCTGGCAAGCCAGGAGTGCTGGGAAGGGTGTTGTGAGGAAGGGGGTGGCAGAGATATGACTCATCAGAGCAGCATGTGGGCAAGTCTTGAAATAATAGGGAAAGGACAACTAGTGAACGAAAGCAGATTTTCCAATCACATTTTAAAAATTCTCTTAATTGGTGTAGAAATCTTTAGACTACAGCAGTCTAAATTTTTATTGCTGGTGTACTGCATTCATCCTTTCATTCAACCATCAATTGAAGAGCATACACTATGTGCCAGGCATGTGCTGGGCCTCAGAGGCACAAATCCAGTAAGAAATGGTCTCAACCTTCTCTTTTCTCCCAGCACAATGGGGTAGACAGACACAAACATAAACCAGATGTTACAATTCAGAGCAAAAAGTGCTGAAACAGAGTAATGGCGAAGCGCCTCGAAGCATTTGTTCATTCTGCAAGTGTTTATGGAGTTTCTGTTGTGCACCAGGCATTGTGCTAGGTGTGGGGATACAGGATAGAACAAAGCAGGTAAAAATCTATGCCTCATGGAACTGATAGCCCAGTGATGCTAGAATTTCCCCAGAGAAAGGATTTGTGCCTCTGCCTGGGTCCTGGAAAGCTTTCTGGAGGAGATGCTGGCAAGACTACCTTTAAAGGGAAGTGGGAGTGAAATAGCAGGTGTGAAGGTGAGGGGGGACAGGGACGTTTATGTGGGCAGAAGTAGAGGTGGAGTTAGAGGCAATAATGGAGGTGGGATTGGGGGCAGGGATTGAGGTGCAAGGGAAGCTGGGTAGGACAGAGGTGAAACGGGGGTAGAATGGGAGTGGGGTAGATTGGGGGGTCAGGGATGAAGGTAAGGTGGGGGCTTATGTTTTTCTAGTATGCAGAGACAGCGTGTGTAATGGCATAGAGATGTGAAGCAACCTGGTTAGGATGACCCAGCCCTGGTCCCAAGTGATGGTTTGGAGCAGACAAGGTGACTCATAAAACAGACAAAGCACTGCCCTGCCTGGTTGAGGGAGGTGCCGCAGTTTACAACTCTGGTTGTAAATGGTTCTTTAGTAGAATCTGAGTAGTGCGCCTGTTGTAGTAACCTTTGACCTGGTCTCTATACCTCGTCCTCGCCCTAGTCCTATCCCTCCAGTCATTCATTAAATATTTAGTAGCACCTCCTAAGTCCTGGGCACAGCAGATTCTGTCCATACGAAGGTAAAGGTAATTTAAAGACAAAGCCTTTATCCAGGGCCTCATAGCTATTACATAAGTTTGTATAATACCAAGGAGTAAGGAACTTTTTCAGGAATAGAAACTGAGTCTGAATGGAACATAGAGGAGCTGGCTAACATCTTCAGTAGGTCTTTGTTGCTGACATTTCGTTGTAATTTTCTTAATGCTTCAGATATTTCCTTCATTTTTAGCTGCTCATTTTGCTTTAGCTGCTAGTCTGACTGAAGTCCAGGGTCACAAATTTCTGAAAGGCTTGTATTATCATAATTAACGGAATGTGTCTCACGTGCCTGCTCAGACCGCACACTGAAGAGACCTCTTTCAGAGCCTTAACTGAGCCCATTACAGGTGTTCCAAAATATTTTTGTATAATTGGAGTAATTAGAGGGGACTTCATTGAAAAAATCTTTAGAATGCCAGAGTAAAAAGAGTATGGCTTAGGTTTTTCATAAAACTATTGACCCTTTGATTCCTTTTGTTGAATGCTGTCTCTCCAGGTATAACCAACACAACAACCTGTTGACAAGACAAAGCTGAGTTTATTGTTTGCTGCAGTCAGGGAGAACACCACCTTGACAGCTTTGGTGGTGTCTCAGAGCTGGGAAGGCACAGCTGGAATTTGTTGAGAGCTGGAAGTTTGGTTTAAAGCCATCTATATCTTTCAGTGGAGAGGACTTGATTAGGACGGGTAAGGATCATGATATAAAATTTTAGAACAGGTGGAAACAGCAAGGTGAGGATCTTTGAGGCAGGGGATTCAAAGAAATTTAAGGCATAAGCTTCCGTTGATGAATACTTTCTATGGAAGAGTCTCGTGGGTCCTTCAGGAAGTTCCTGTAATAAACAATCGAGTTATCTGCCTGGGCAAGAGTCTCCTGGAATAATAAGATCACGCTGGTAATGACGATGGGATGGTGAAGTAATGTGAAATGTAGACAGTAAGCCATGTGGGGGGTGGATAATTTTGGTCTCACTTGTTAGCCAAGCAGGAGTTAATCAATGGCTAGAAGTCAAAAGATAGGAAAGGCTTTCTCTAAAGTTTTGCTTGGGAGTCTGAATTTCTGCTTAGGCACATACAGAGGCAAAGAGGCCTTCTGTCCCTGATAATGTGGTCCGTGGGTGAGATGTGATTCATCAACAGGTTGCTGGGTGCTGACTTCTGTGGCTTGTCAGAGGCACACTGGGGGCCTGACTTTCCTCCTTCCTCACAGCCAATGCTGGACTGCTGCGTGCGACCACACAAAGAGCCTCTATCTTCCCTTGTTCCCGTGTCATATCTTTTTCTTGACATTTATTCTTCTAGAGGATGTTTATTAATGCAGAGACCCATCAGATGAAAATGCCCAATAACCTCAGGATACTTTATTTCATATTTCATTAGGTCAAAAAACTGTAATGCATCTTTCATTTCACGTCAACTGCCACCAACTCGCCCTAAGTATACTGTGGGAATCATTTCTTTCTTTAATCATGCAGCAAAATCCCACCCAAGGAATCTGAAATTGATTTTCTTCCCTTCTGTCGAGATAGCGCAGCCCCAGACACCTTTTGACACCCTCCTGGGTAAAATGGGAGGTTAGACCTTTGTTATATATTGATGCAAATTTCAGGAAAAAAATTATTTTGCCTTTCTCAGCCAGCTCTCTACAACCTCCCACAGGCTGTTTGCAAACTGCGGCTTTTCAAATACCACCTCGGATGGTATTAAACCTTATACTTGCAGCCCAACTTGGGCACTGGAGAACAGTCAAAATAAATGCTTGAGCTTCTGAGTAATAACAGGTGAACCTCGACTGTAGTCAGGGGCTGCCATCTATACTCAGCAAGTTTTCTGCAGACCGCCTTCCTCCCTGACAAAACATTTGGCCCTGGTGTTTCATTTCTTAATGAAGCTGTTTGGATTTTCATTTGGTTATCTTGGGCTTGAGGTCTTGTCATAGGTCATCGGCCCTTTTTTGTTATTTTTACTTTTCAGAAACAGTCCACTTCAATTATCATCTTCATTCCTCAGTTGAACTGCGAGCAAGTGTGTTTTCAATGAAGTGTTGAACCTTTTTTAAAAAGTGTTTTTCAGGGGGCCTAGATAAATGATTGACATTTATTGTCATTTTGTCTGGTTTGCTTAGAATATAAAGGAGCCTTGGAAGTATTTTCTCTTCTCCTACGGGTCCAATGTGGTCTCATTTCTCCCCCCGCCCCATATCCCCTGCCTCTCTTCTTTCCCTAAACCTTCCAGCATCCCCTTGTATAATCATATAGAGGCCTTGAAGCCCTTTAGGGCAGAAGTGGCTGGGCTGAGTCAGATAACTTGGAAACTGGAGAAGGGCCAGGCAGAGAGATCCATGGTAGAATCTGGGCTGTCTGTCAGCTTGCTGCAGGTGGCTGTGTAGCATGAAGCTATGAGGGCTTCTGTTGCCCTCTGTCAGATCTAACATCCTTTGCTCATGGCCAGCCCCCAGCATGGCTAAGGAAGTCCTGATGTGACAGCTTCTGGCGCTGAGGTTTGCATGAGTGTGCTGGGATCAAAGCTGCCCAACGGGTCTCTGGACAGAACTCTTTCCTCCACAGGTTGTACCTGTGCCTGCTGAGGCCTCCACTGCTGATCAGCTTAGAATCAGTGCAAAGCAGATGCCACCAATGTTGTGTCTTGTGCTGTGTCATCTTGTCGTCGTGTTTTGTAGAATCAGAAGGGTTGACCTCCATCTTTCTGCAGGTACCTCCTTTGTAATGAACATGTGATTATAGGAGCTCGGCTGAGAGACCTCTACATTTTGACATGTTAACCTTCTGACCTTCCATTTTCTTACCTGTATTACTGGGAAAGCACATGTAAAGTATTTGGCACAGTGCCGGGTGTGAGGCAGGCTCTCTGTATTAGTCCATTTTCTGTTGCTTATAACAGAATACCTAAAACTTGGTAGTTTTATTTTTACAGTTTTGGAGGCTGGGACGTCTAGGATCTGGGAAGCACATCTGGTGAGGGACTTCTTCTTGGTGGGCGCTCTGTACAGGGTTCCCTGGTGATGCAGTGTGTCACATGGTGAGGATGACATGAGCAAGAAGCAGGAGAACTAATCTCACTGGCTCTCCTTGTAAACCCATAGAACCACCCCATGACAATGCACTAAACCATGAGCCCACTAAGCCATCAACCCATTACCCCATGAGTGGATCAATCCACTCATGAGGCCGCAGTCCTCATGATCCGGTCACTTCTTGAAGACCCCACCTTCCACCACCATATTGGGTGTTAAGTTCCAGCATGAGTTTGGGGTGATATTTAAACCACAGCACTCTCCAGAATTGTTTATCCCTCCATTCCCTGCTTCTTTTGTCTAAATCCTCTGAGGCCCCCGCCAGGCTGCGGATGCTAGCAGGTGTGCAGGGAATAGATGCCGAAGTGAGTGCCCCTGGAGAAGAGACAGGACAGTGATATTTAAACCACAGCACTCTCCAGAATTGTTTATCCCTCCATTCCCTGCTTCTTTTGTCTAAATCCTCTGAGGCCCCTGCCAGGCTGCGGGTGCTAGCAGGTGTGCAGGGAATAGATGCCGAAGTGAGTGCCCCTGGAGAAGAGACAGGACAGCTTTCTGCGGGTGTCTGAACTTCTTCCCCTCTTCTACCAGGCAGCTGAGCTAACATAAGCTCAGTAACAACCCACCATTTCCTTTTAATTGGTATCTCTGATTCCCAGGCTTCGAACAGCTCCAGCAGACTGGAGGGTTTTGCTTGTCCTTGGCTTACAAAATGCTCTGAAAGCAATTTGGTAAAAGGGGCCTACATTTTCCTTAGCAACCCGACTGACTTACGTACTTGATTTTCGGCCCAGATGCCAGCTTTGTCCAGTGCTCACAGGTAGAGGCCAGAGGAAAAGTGCTGGTGGGTCATGACTGCCCCGGCCAGCATGAGCAGAGAAGCGGGGAAAGAGGCAGAGGGACCAGATGCTGTTTCTCAGCTTGGGGCTATGGGGAGCGTTGGAGGCGAGCTGGGAGCATATTGCCGCTCTGGAGTGGGTGTGTGCGGGGGATGGGGACAGGAGGACTCAAGTGTGCAGAGGGGAGGAGAACACTCCCTCAGTGTGGCCTGGGGGACCAGTCTGCACTTGCCAGCGTCTTATGTGCCTCTGGGTCTTTGTCCTGGACGTTCCATTTGCATGAAATGCTTTGCCCTTTGATAGTCACAGACTGACAGGGTTTGGATATAGTGTCTGCTTAGAACTCATGTGGAAATGGGATCCCCAATGTGGCAGTGTTAGGAGCTGTTTGAGTCAATGGGTGGATCCCTCATGAATGGATTAATGCTCTCCCTGGGGGTGAGGAAAGTTCCCATGAGAGCTGCTTGTTTAAAAGACCCTGGCACCTCCCCTCTCACTCTTGCTTCCTCTCGCCATGTGATCCGCTTGTGCCCTCTGGCTACCTACCACTTTCCACCATGAGTAGAAGCAGCCTGAGGCCCACAACAGATGCAGCTGTCCCAGAACCACAAGCCAAATAAATCTCTGTTCTTTATAAGTTACCCAGTCTCAGGTATTCTGTTATAGCAACACAAAACAGACTAATACATAGACTTACCCATCCTTTCATTGTGACCTTTGATGCCTTTTCACCCCCACCCTCCCGTTACTCTCCATCCTCACTCTGCTTTGTAGTACTCACCACCACTTGGCCTTATATTTGTTTGTAATATGTCTGCCCCATTAAATGTAAGCTCCATGAGGGCAGGAACCATGTCCATGTTGCTCACTGCTCTGCTCTCACAGCCTTGAGCAGTGCCTGGCACATATAAGGTGCTCAATAAATGTTTGTTGATTGAATGAATGAGTGGGTAGGAATGAATGTTTTCAGTGTGTGGGTTTCTGAGCAGCAAGATGAAAGGTTATTATAGGAAACAGGCTACACAGCAGGCTAAATGGGGAGGAAACCTGGCAGATTAACCTTCTCTTAGCATTTCTTTCCTCTCTTTAACTTTACTTTCATCCTCTACTCTATTTCAGTTGGTTATATTATTTTCTTAGTATTTACCTTTGTGCTGTTAAATAAATATATTTATCAGCTTTTAATGATATCACTTGATCTCCCAGCTATAGAAGATAATGAATACTAGCTTCCTCCTTCTTCCCCTTCTGACTGTTAGTTATCTATTAGACCTGTGTTGTCAGGGTTGATAACATTTACAGCCTGTTTTTTCATCATAAATCACAACTTGTTTTAGTCTTAGTTTGGTGTTTAAATAAATTCAGTCTTCCTCATCAGGCCTTTTCTATTGTTTGCATTCATCTCTGGGTGTCTGAAAAACTCTTCCTCCAACAGTTTCTTCAAAACAGAAAAAAATGCCTTAAATTTTTGCATGTTTAAAAATGTTGGTTTGATGCCATCATAATGAATGATAATTTTGATGGGTATAAAATTCTTGAGTCACACTTCTTTTTTGCAGGGGGATGGGACTAACTACAAAGATATCACTCCACTGTCTTCTAATAGTAAAGGATGAGATAGTAAAGTCTGAACCCAACCTCTTTTCCTCCCATCATAAGTGAGGGGTGCCTAGCTGCCCAAAGATTTTTTCTTATCTTTGAAGTCTCATAAATGTACCTGATTTTGTCAATTGTTTTTCCTGGATACTCTGTGACTTTCAGTATATTCAAGTCTTCTTTTATTTCTGAAAGATTTATTGAATTATATCATTAAATATTATTTTATGTCCTTTGCAAATTTTCCTTACCTATCATTTTCTCTCTAATCCCTTAAAGCTCTGGATTTATTTCCATTTCATTTTTTCTCACTTTCTCTATCACTATTCTTTTCTTTCTGTTCCATTCCATGTTCTTAGTAGTGTCTTGTTTTCCTTTCATTGCTTTCAGTTTTGCCTTTATTTCTGATAGTTTTATTTTGTAAAAAATTTCTTTCCAGATTTCTGTTAGCTCCTATTTCAAATTCTTCTGTCTTACCACATTTTTCATGAGCTCTTATATATCTGCTTCATTTTTGTGTGCACACACATGCGTGTGTGTTTTACTGCTTCATTAACCTTTCAAAATATCACAGCAAAGTATTTAGCCACATTTTTTATATAAGTTCCATGATAATATTTCTCCGGTGAGTATTTTCTGTTTGCCATTATTTGTTCTCTTCTTTTCCTTAGTTTTCTTGTAATATCTTTTTTTTTTTTTTTTTTTTTTTTTTTTTTTTTTTTTTTCC
>NW_007726842.1:345340-382759 GCF_000696425.1 Galeopterus variegatus
GACGGGAGCGCCGCTGCGCTTCCCAAGCGGCGCACTATCCAGTGTGCCACCGGGCCGGCCCGTAATATCTTTTTATAGAGTCTGTTCTTGTTCCTTTTTGATGACTTTGTTTTAAATTAATTGTTTTTATTTCAAGACCAGCTGTTTGTAGGAGATTTGTAAAGAGAAGAGACCAGAGCCACACTGCATTCAAGGAAAAATTTTCCTTCATTCCATTGTTTTGTGTGAGTCATTTTAGCCTTCACCCCTAGTCCACGAAGATCAGTGATTGTAGAGCTATTCATGGTGCCACATCTCTTTCTTCCCCCTGCCATGTGAAAAGACTACTTTCTGCACACATGACTTGTCTGTGTGGCTCTCTGTTCAACCTATATTTCTCTGCTTTTCAGAATAAAATGGGGCCCATGGAGGCTGTTTCAGTAGTGGATTGAATTATGTCCCACAAAACTCATTGCAGCTTGAATTGCCCCCCAAGTTTACAGATTAGAAACATATCCCTTACTGTAACTGTTGAGGTTGGGAAATCCTATTATGGTAATTGAAGGTGGAGCCCTGAAAGGTGATTGGACTGTAGGACTGTGCAGTAGTGAATAGATTAAAACATGGTGGTCAGGAGCGTGGTTCTGAGGGCTTTAAAAGAAGAGGAGAGTCTGCCTCTCTCTCTTTCTGCTCTGTCTGCTTCCACCATCTTGTAATGTGAGACCCCTGGGTCACTGTCACCACCAGACGGACTTTGGTCTTCCTGGCCTCAGAAACTATAAGCAGTAAGTTTCTTTTTCTTTATAAATCACCCAGCTTCAGGTATTTTATTATAATCAACAGAAACGGACTAATACAGAAAATTTTTGACAGCATTTTGCAAGTTATTTTCATTATTGGAAACAAGGAATTTTGATTCTTTCCCTCTGGGTGTGCTTCTAACCTTAAAGTGTACCAATTTTTTTTGCTCCCTCTTAAAACAGCAGTTTGAGGGTATCCTCTCTCTGTTCCTGGACTCCAGTAATTTTGGTGCCCTCTTCACCTATTTTACGTTTCCCAGTTCTGGGTCTCCTGGGTTCATCACAGGCAAGATCTGTGTTTGCATCTCTTGTTTTAGGGTTATTGTTGAAAAAGGGAGCTTGAGTGCAATAGTGTGCTCACATTCAGACGGGAAGGCCTCGGTTCTATCTGAGCAATTCCTCTCTTTATTCACAGAAGGCCTACTTTCCGACACTTCTGGTTCCCCAGGAAGCAGCCGTTTTCTCTCTGTGTGTGTTCCAGTTCAGGTTTCCAAGTGAGGTCAGAGTCCTTATTCTCCAGAAAGCTTTACCCTGACACCTGCCTCTGAATCCCCAGTGTGCTCATAGTTCACACTGGGTGTAGCATCACACCATCTTTTTATATGTGTGTACACCTCTTTGACTAAATGATATGGTATTTGAGGGCATAGTCTGAATCATGAGTGCTGTGTGTCCTCTCTAATAGAAGCATATATCATTACATGTTGCAGCTACATACATGCTTATGGATTATTACGTTGCGCTATGGTTTGCTATGTATGATATTTGGAACACTTTAATTGTGCCTCCTTATTTCTGAGTTAGTCAGTTCTCTTCCTGGGCATAATTTTTACTAGATTAGATAGCTGTGTACTGGGCATGTATTATGTTTGATACATAATCAGTCATGAAGGCTTTGTAACATATACTGCCTCTGATAAAGAACTGTGGGTAAGCATGCTCCTTGAACTTATATGACACTGGGCAATGTCATTAGAAATGATTTTAGCTTTTATTTGTCTCCAGGATTATCTAGGTCATGCTCCTCCTAAAACTATACTCCCTAGTTATAGCCTTTGTCATCATATGATAATGTTCCTTGTTGCCTACATTTTAGGTGCCTTAGTCATATTCCAGAATGTCAGACCTAAAAGTAAGAGGGCTTACTAGGCCAATGGCTCTCACAGGGGTTTCCACCTATTTTTAAGTAGAGGCATTGCAAAACCTTGGATTGCAGGTGGATGGTTTGAAAAACAAACAAACAAACAGAAAACCTTCATGTAATCCTCCTCCTAGGAATATGTCTTTCCATCTCCATCTCCACTCCCAGATTCCTAAAGGTCACTGACTTAGTCCAGTGCCCATGTTTTAGCTGTGGGAAGAAGCTGCAGAGAAGGGAAGTGACTCGTGCAAAGTCACATATACTGTGTGTTTTTTTCTGATCTGCTGTGCTGCTCTTGCCTTTCATGTAATAATCTGTAAACCACAGACGGACAATTTATCTGATGGATGGATCTGATGGATCTGAAGGTCAGCTCATGCTGAAGTCAGGCTTGGTGTCTGAGCTGGGCTGGGTGGGAAGAGAAGACATGGTTTTAAGAAAAAAGGACTATTGGAGCAGGATGGAAAATGTGTATTTGACACTAATCAATGAGCCAGTGCTTAAACTGAGATGTTCAAAAATGATAAAGGGTTGGAGAAGCTAAAATGGTAATTCAAACCAGAGCATCCTCTTTGACCTCAGCCAGTTGAAGATTCAATGGAACAAACCGTTGCTTCTCCAAATAAGAAAAAAGAGGTGGGAAAGGTTAATTTCCAATTTCTGGGAAAGTATGCTTAAAGCATGATGGATTTGAAAACTCTGCCAACAATTTCTTTTTCTCTGTCTTTTTTTCTTCTCATCTTTAACTTCACTGTTGCTGAAATACTAGTCTTTTTAATTTATTCAATATCAGCGAAGTGCCTCCACTGTAACCTCAGATAGGGAAGAGATGCTTAACTACAGCGTGCAGCCAGCTCTGGGCTTGCTCTGGATTAGGGCTTTGTTTCAGAAAAGCCAAGAGCAGGTTGCCAGGGACATTCTGGAACTCACTGGCACATACTGTGCAGCCCCAGGATTTTACATACCTGGTGGGGGGTGGGCTGGGGAGAGGGGTAAAGCATCTGAGTGGCTTGGCGTGTACTGGGTTTTGAGACAGGGAACTGGGATGTATGAGTGCCTTAGTCCATTTCCACTGCTATCGCAGCACACCGCAGACTGGGTAATTTACAAAGAAAAGAGATTTATTTGGCTCATGGTTATGGAGGGTGGGATGTCCAAGAGCATGGCATGGAAGGGCAAGAAAGCATGCAAGACAGAGAGAGGAAATTAGGGCCAAACTCAT
Organism: Galeopterus variegatus; assembly: GCF_000696425.1. Classification (NCBI taxonomy): domain Eukaryota; kingdom Metazoa; phylum Chordata; class Mammalia; order Dermoptera; family Cynocephalidae; genus Galeopterus; species Galeopterus variegatus. The sequence goes on from NW_007726842.1 coordinate 348,483, forward strand.
CTTTTTATCAGAAGCCCACTCCCGCAATAACTAACCCTCTCCCGTGATAACGGCATTAATCCATTCATGAGAGTTCTTGTGCCCTAATCACCTCTTGAAGGCCCCACCTCCCAATCCTGTTACACTGGCAATTAAATTTCAACATGAGTTTTGGAGGAGACATTCAAACCATAGCAATGAGGAACAGAGAGAATGTGGGTGGTGACCCTGCCAAGAAAATTTCAAAGCCATCTGGTGCCTTTGATGACTCTTGCCCTAGAATAATAACGTAGGACCCTTGTGGGTAGTACTCTCATTCTACAGATGTGGCACATGAGATGCTGACAAATGAAGTGGCTTGCCTGTAGTTACAAAAGTAGCTCCAGGCAGCGCCCAGCCTAAGGCCCTCAGCTCTGGGCTCTAACCTCACAGCCTTTCTGCACTAGCTCACAGAGCTGGCTCCTTCTCTGTGTTACCATCAGTAGGTATTTCTTAGTGCTTGCTAGATGCCTAGCATTGTGCTAGAGGTCATGCCGCGTAAGAAGTGGTGACAACATTAATCCCAGCTGAAGAGGAGCTTATTTTAAAATATTATTAAACGTATTTTCAATTTTGCAAGTAACATACCACAGTTCAGAAAATTTGGGAAGTAGCACGAAAGAACAAGAAACACTTTAAAATAATTTCAGCCTGCTAACACAACTGCTGTTAATCATTTTGGTCATTTTTCTTGTACATTTAGCTTTTAAAAAAATCTAGTGAAAACCATGTTGTACATACAATTTCATTTCTTGCTGTTTTCATGTACCTTTTGTCATAAGCAATTCCCTCTGTAACCACTGTAATGGCAGTGGGATATTTGCAAAGAACCTAATCATGAAGGATTTACTAACAATAGCATTAAAGCATTTTATTGAATTAATTCAATAAGTGTCCGTCAAGCACCTTGCGCCTGGCTCTCCTGGCAGTAGTTGCACCAGTGATAGTCACCTTGATGTGCCAAGGGATTTGGGACATTTAGAACCATGTTGGAGCTCCAACATAAGTTAATGGGAATCCCAGACTTTTACTCTGGCCCTTCCTACATCAGTATGCCACCTGATGGCACAAACCATATTCAAACTGGGTGGCGCCAAGGTGTAAGGCAGTGAGACCATCACAGGTCCATGTACCATTTTCTTCTCTAAAGCATACTCAGGAGTGTTTTAATCACCTGCCATTCTTCCCATTGGGGAGGGAGTGATTCCCATCCTAGGGTTTCAGGGATGGCTGAACACATAATACCCAACAGTGGACAGATGAGACTGACAGCAGACTTTCAGTCACATATACTCACAGTCTGGGGAGGAAGACACCACACGGTGGTTTCACTCGGGAACAGAGTAGACAACCAGAGGCCGTGGGAGGCAGGCCTTGTAGTATGGAGAGGGTGAGGTGACCCCTGGTTCTTGCAGGAGGATGTAATTGGCTTGTTTGAATAATTTTGCAGGCTGGCGTGGAACCGAAACCCATTACCCACAGACAAGCAGGAACTGTATCTGATCCCTTTAATAAGGAGGGTTGTTGGTGGGAAACCTTATCTACAGGAGCAGAGTGCAGAGGGAAACTGGCTGTTAGGCCGTTTGAGGCCCTCCCGATGTTACCAGATGTCAAAGCAGCTCTTAACAGCGCCTTAATGTTATGTCTTATACCACAATGACAAAAACTGCTTCCCCTCCCTCCTGCTCCTCCATTTTCTCCAACTCTTCCCTCCTATGTTTTTTTTAATATTCTGGTCTTTGCTGACATGTTTAAGAGTCTGTATAATGTGGTGGTTAATACTGTAGATTCTAAAGTCAGCCAGCCTGGGTTCCAGTCCAGCTGCAGCCACGCACTAGCTAGGCGACATTAGGCAAATCACATTCTCTGTCTATGCTTTGGTTTCTTCATCTGTAAAATGGGGACAATGGTAATAAAACCACTTACATCATAGAGATTTTGTGAGGAGTAAGGATTTCATACATGTAAAGTACATGGTACAGTGCCTGATACAATTTATGTAAGTACTAAATTATTATTTTTACTTGGAAGTTTATGATAATAATGTTATTCTGCTCTTTTCAGCCTTTCTTCCTACTCCCTTTCTCTAAAACTAAAATTACTGCAAACTAATTTCCTGAAAATATACTCTATCAATTCATTCATTCGTTCATACATTCATTCGTTCATACATTCATTTGTTCATGCAGTCAGTCTACAGATATTTAAGAGCCTCTGCTGTGTACCAACCACAGTTGTAGGTGACAGAATCCATCTGAGAATGAGACCAGCAAATGCCTTAGGATCTGAGGCTTAGTGTGGAAGTGAGTAGACAGAACACAGGCAAGTAAATCAGCTGAAAGAGTATTATGACCAACAAAAGGTGCTCAGAGAGAAGAAAAGGAAACCAAAAGAGGACCTTGGAGAGGCAGCTTGGTTTCCTTATGCAAGACACTGGGAGAAGGCACGGCTGGGGTTTTCTTTTATTATGGGGGAGGCCCAAGGTCCTCAGAGGGCCATAGATTCTCTGTTTGCTCTCTTGTTTGGTGATAGACACAAGATTCATTCATATTATCTTCAAAAAAGCCAGTTTTCTCTGTCTTCTCTGAGACGCGCCACCATCTCTCTTTCCCCCTGCCTAGGAGGGTCCTGTCTTGTTAACCCAGTTTATGCACTGATTTTGGTCTGGAGTCAGGAAAATGGATAAAGACAGGAGCAGAGAAGTAAGAGGAGAAGGACCTACTTTGGGAAGTCAGACTTGATGTATAAAGTAAGAAGCTTCGCAGGAGGGCAGAGAGAGGGTCAAGAAAAACAAACCCCACTGTTAATTTATCAGTTATTCATTGCTGCATAACAAACCTCTCCAAAACTTAGTAGCTTGAAGCAACAATGATTTATTGTTTGTCATGGTCCTGTGGGTTGCTAGTTAATTCCTCTGTTGCATCTGCCGGGGCTTACTCTTTCAACTGCAGGGTGGACAGGGCTGGCAGATCCCAGATGGGCTCACTTACGTGTCTGGAAGTTGGTGCAGGCTGCAGCCTCAGACACGTCAGTTTCTTCATCCTCCAGGAGGCTGGACAAGCTTCCTGTATGGTTTTCTCAGGGCAGCATTCCAAGACAGTGAAGGCAGAAATAGCAAGACCTCTTCAGTCCTAGGTCCAGGAACTCACACAGTGTCTCTTCTGCCGCATTCAACCAGTCAAAGGAAGTCTCGAGACCAGCCCAGATTCTAGCTGATGAGATAGATGTTAAATTAAAAATTGCATCATTCTTATTATTGAAGCTGTGGTAAGAAACCTGAAGAAGTGTTGTGTGAGCACATCCATGAGGAATGACATGCCTAGCACCAAATCACCAATCGGGTTGGTTTTCTTCCCCTTTGTTGAGACCACGTGTGTATGGACAAGGCTTTTGGTGTTTAGTTGTGCAGTAAAAGTTTAACAGCATCCATGAGGAATGACATGCCTAGCACCAAATCACCAATCGGGTTGGTTTTCTTCCCCTTGGTTGAGACCACGTGTGTATGGACAAGGCTTTTGGTGTTTAGTTGTGCAGTAAAAGTTTAACATAGCAGGCTTGAGGCTGCCAGCTGTAGAAAGGCCTACTTGCAGGGTTGGCTCTTGACTGGTATCTGGGAACTTAGATTTCAGGAGGGTCCCACTGTTCCCTAATTGATAATGGTGGCTCAATGTGCCTAGTCTATTTGTGCAAACAATGTGCTTTATACTGAACACCCGCTTCCCTTCTGGGAGTCTGGAATTTTGGTATATAGTTATGTAGAGGGTATCCATGTGACCAGCCCTTAGTGAAAAACGTGGGCACTAAGTCTCTGATTAGCTTCTCTGGGTAGAAACATCTCCCACATGCTGCTGCATTTTGTTGCTCAGGAAAAAATGGGCTCTGTGTGAAAGCTCACAGGAGGGAGAGAGCACGAGGAAGCTTGTGCGTGGATTTCCCCAGACTCTGCCTGTGTCTTTTCCCCTTATGATCTGGCTGTATATCCTTCCTACATTGCTGCAATAAATTGTAGCCAAGAGAACAACTATATTCTGAGTCCAAGTCCTGGGAGATCTCCAAATGTAGGGGTGGTCTTGGAGACTCTGGCATATTAATCTTATTCTCTTACACATTTTGTCTTTGAAGAAGCTGGGAGCTGATTCTCAGGTGTCATGGGGCAATAACAGAAAATTACTTTGAGGGCTTTTATGCCTAGACAAGAAATGAAGTCATATGTCCCTGAAGCCCGCAGATTCTAGCAGGCCTGGTGGCTGTAAACCAGTGTTTCAAAATAATGATTTGATTTGCTTATTAGCAGAATTTGTTTGGATTTGTGAATGCAATTCACTTAATTGGTAATAAGTAGGTGGTAATTCAGAATATGTGAAAGTGGTTCTTTCTGTAACCTCCAGGAGCAGCACCTTTCACTAAGTAAGAAGGCATTGATTGAAACAAAAACAAAAGCAAAGAACCATAAAAGAAGTGACTTCATCTCAACTAGATCTGGGCAGTCTCTTGGCACAAATCTGTAAGGACAGATTACTGGGAATGTCTCTAAAGAGGTATCCCTCTTGTGTCTTGCTCCTAAAGCAGGTGGCTGCCATCACCCAGTCCTCTGGAGCCCAGTGACTCCTGGAACATGTAACTATGACAAAGAGAAGGTCAGCCATGGAATGCAACTTACCCCTGCCTCCCTGTATCCCCTCTCCAACCTGTGGTGCAGGTGGTGATGGCAATGAAGGTGGCTGTGCATGCATCTGTGCTGTTGGCTACCACCACGCAGTCATTTGTTATGACCATTACTGCTTCCTGGGGAGGACCTGGGTGGCAAAGAACATGGTGGTCAAGAAGGAGGCAGACAAATCTGCCTTGACAGGTTTAAGGTGAAGTTGTCCAACATGCTAGGGTAGTCAAAGCCTTGGATCCCAGTTTCATTCCAGCATCCTCCAGGAAAGCTTCCTATCTGTTCTGGGCCACTGTGTTCCCTGCCTTTGCTGACTTTAGTACCATAGAGCTTAGTGCTAAAGTATACATAGCCTTTGTTATCCATTAAAGTTTCAGGGCAGTAATTGTAGCTCACCAACTTGACTACAAAGAGATATGTCTGAAGCTTCTGAATGTCCCACAGGGGCCAATGCCCTGCTAGGTACGTGGTTGTGCTCAATACCTGCCTGTAGACTGACTCACTCCTCTTGGGCTTCTCATAGAGATTGAGACACTATAATGGCTCCACTTGGCCCCAAAAGCAGTTGGAAGAAATTTCTTGTGATATTGCTGTTGCTTAATATTGCTTCAACTCCTACAACTCCCACCAGGGTATCACTGTCAATCAGTAAACATATGTAAGCACCATATTTTGGCAAGTACTTTTCAAGATGTTAAAAAATACAAAACATGGAATTATTGGATTTAGAATTTAACAGAGGTGGATTCTTTTGCTTACGAACCACTTAATAACTGTATGACCTCAGGAATATTAATTAACCTCTATGCTCCTTAATATCATAAACTTAGAGCTGTTGTGCAAGTAGAATGAGATAGTGTATACATAATGCATCTAAAGTGTCACCTGGCATAGGTAAATGCTTCTTAAACTTGGGTCCTTTTCAGGTGATAGGAACCTGTGTGCTATGTTTTTCTTTTTTTGCTTATATGTACAGTATTGGCCAAATTTTCTGTAATGAACAAGTATTTCCTTTACAATGAAAAAATATATAGGTTTTTAAAAACAGCTTAAAGCCCAATTCCTTGCCATGCCTCACAGCCCATCTCATGAGCTGAGCCTTTCCTGGGTCACTCAGGCTTAGCATCCTCTTGACCTTGGGTCTCTCTGAGCAGTTGTTGTGCATTAATATCAACAGAGTCTTGGAAGGGTCCATTTTTTAACTGAGTGACTGAAGATCTATTTGTCACTGACATAGGTAAAGTACCTTATATATTTTCTCAATTTTCAGTAATTATAATTTGAATTGATTTTTCATCCAGAATCATTTTCTCTTAGCAGTGTCACTACCAGGATATTAAAATGAGAGAGAGAGAAAGCTGCTTCTTTCACTGTGATTGGACTTTTTCCAACTTTATTTTCCTTGAGATTTATTTTTTGTTTCCCTTCCAACTAGTAATAAAATGCATTTTGCAGGATAGGTCTGGGAGGGCTTCAGCAAGCTTTGTAGCTCTGAGAACCATTCACGGGGACAGGGTCAACTGAGTTCTTTGGCATCTGTTGAGAAAATCAGCCCTAGAGGGCCAGGCTCCTGCGTTGCTCCTCTCCTGCAGGGTAAGTGCAGAGAAGGCAGCATAACCCCCAGGCTGACCAGCCCAGGCCCCTTTCAGTACACTCAACACATAGGCAGTAAGCTGCTTGAGAACTCCTACTGTGTGTAATTTAGTTGCTGGTGTCCTCTGGTATTCTCTTTAAGTCTATAGAATTTTAAATGGAGAAGGACTGGTACAGAATTCCAGAACTGTTTTTTTTTTAATTGAAAATGTCCAGAGAGCAGAGAATGGCATCTGTGCTCAGACAACACTTGACCTCTCAACAATTTACTTGAGCTAGCCCACTCCAACTTGCACTGTTATTATATTTCAGTATGTAGGAGTTTTCCTTCCCACATTAGACTAAGAAGTGATGCCTCCTGTAGGGCAAGGCCATCCAATAATTCCATGTTTTGTATTTTTTAACATCTTGAAAAGTACTTGCCAAAATATGGTGCTTATATATGTTTACTGATTGACAATGATACCCTGGTGGGAGTTGTAGGAGTTGAAGCAATATTAAGCAACAGCAATATCACAAGAAATTTCTTCCAACTGCTTTTGGGGCCAAGTGGAGCCACTAAAGTGTCTCAATCTCTATGGGAAGCCCAAGAGGAGTGAGTCAGTCTACAGGCAGGTATTGAGCACAACCACGTACCTAGCAGGGCATTGGCCTCTGTGGGATATTCAGAAGCTTCAGACATATCTCTTTGTAGTCAAGTTGGTGAGCTACAATTACTGCCCTGAAACCTTAGTGGATAACAAAGGCTATGTATACTTTAGCACTAAGCTCTATGGTACTAAAGTCAGCAAAGGCAGGGACACAGTGGCCCAGAACAGATAGGAAGCTTTCCTGGAGGATGCTGGAATGAAACTGGGATCCAAGGGTCAGGCAGTGTCTACATTGATTAACTCTCCATGCCCTTCTAGAGTGAATCTGCTTCCACTTCTCTTAAGTCTCAGAGAATTTCCCAGGAGAAATTAGATTATGTACCCAGAAGCCCTGAGCTAATAAAGTCTGGTAGTTAAATTCTACCCCTCTCTCACCCTCCTCCAAATGTCTTGTAGTATAACTCCCATTTCTCGAAGGTTCAGCTCCTGACATAGTCTCCTTAGAAGTCCTGTCCCCTAATACTCTGTCTTATGGGAGATTCTTTCCTCTGCTAGATAAAGCCAATCCTTGTGCAAGTCCCCCAAAATAAACAGTCTCCAAAATTATACTTCACCCAACCAACATTTATCAAGTACCTGTGGTTTCACTGTGTATACAACCCACATGCAACAGCAAATATATTCTTGCTCTCAAAAGCTTTTAGACTAGGAGAAAAAAAACTCTATTATAAGATAGAATGTGAGAGAAGCTATCACAAAGGAGGGGGAGATTAACCCCAGAGGGGGAAGGCTTTATGGAGGAGATATGACTGGAGCTGGTCCACAAGGAACACCTGAAATTTACCGATATAGAAATGGCAGGGTGGGGGCGGGGGGCATTCCATTCAGAGGGCACACTGAACAGAGACACAGACGTGACAGGTGCAGGAATAGTCAGGTATGGGTGAGGCAGGGATATGGATGTGTCATGGCAGTGTAGACTGGAATGATGAACGAGGCAGAGAGGTCGGGTTCCCTCCTTTGGGCGGGGAAGATGTTGGCAGGATTTTGAGCAGAGAAGGAACATAAATTTTAGGCTGGTGTTCTGGCTATAGCGTGCCTGAGGAGTGGAAGAGGAGAGGTTGTGAATTGAAGGTGGGCCAGGTCAGGACACTGTCTGGCAGTAATTGGTGCAGGTGGCAACGAAGGCTGAAAGTAGGGCAGTGGCAGTGGGGCTGGAAGGGAGAGTTTAGATGAGAGAGAGAGAAGGCATGGGGACCTTTGCTGTCTTTGCTCCTCCCTAGATGAGGTACACAGTCGCCTAGGCAGTCATTTCAGGACTACAGGAATCTAGTGACTTTTGCCCACAAGGTTGCTGGCTTCCAACCAAGGTATGCCGCCCTTGAGATTTGACAGTGACAGCTGCCTTTTGGGCAGCCATTCTGAATTGAGGGCAAGAGTCGCTTTGCTAGGAAGTTCATCGATTCAAAGGCCTCGGGGTGCGTCTGCGGACGGTGGGAGGCTCACCTTCTGCGAGTTGCTGCGTTTCCCGGGCATGTCCTCTAGGTGGCGCCAGACCCGTCCCTGTGGGTGTGGCCAGAGGCCAGTTCCATCCTCTCCGCAGATGCGTGGGAAAGGGCTGCCTTGCGTTTTCAGCTTAGACCACTTTAAAGGCCGGCTGACAGATCCTATTCGAGCTAAAATGAGTGGCTGGGGGCAACTCATACATAATTTCCCTCAATTTAGTGACTTCCTGCACCACGGGGTCTGCATAATTTCTGTTCATTTAATTAAAGGTTATATTGGCAAATTGTTATCCTCGGGAGTGTGGGTGTGCAGGGAACGCTTTTGGAATACATTACAGTGTAATTCCCTTTGCCCTTTATTGCCTCTGCAGGCCAAGTGAAATTGAATCGCAAATAACACATTTCAGAAACAGGCAGAGAGGCTGCGGCCCGTGCTTCCTTTGGCTTTAATAAGGCAGTGAGCGTGTGTATGTCAACGAGCCTCTGGTGATGCGCGGGGGGCCGCTGCAGAGCCGACTCGCTAATGGCAGAGATTTCTCCACCCCAGACACTGGCTCGGCAGCGGCGTTCCCCCCCCCCCGGACGCGGCCTCGGCAGCGGCTTCCCGCCCGCCCGCCCGCAGCGTCTCCATCAGTAGCCGGTGCTGCCTTTGAAACGTCCCGAGGGCCCATTACTGTTAAGGGAGCCTCTTCTGAGCACCCGCTGGAGACGACCGCCCGCTTACAGGCTGATGGAAGAAAGTCCTGAGGATGCAGCTTTCCCTTTCTAATCTCCCTCTCCAGAGGCGCTGCGGCTCCCAAAGTTCTGTGCATGAGGAAAATCCCAGCAGGAGGAACTGTTATGGCAAAGTTGTCCCCTCCCAGAGCAATCGACAAAAGTCTGTGAAGTTCAGAGGATGCAAGGTCTTCAAGTATTGGGAAGGGATGGGGTGGAGGAGAGGTGGGCTTAGGGCAAGCAGTGGCTGCATGAGGCTGCTGGCTTAGAACACTACGCAGACGCACCTCCACGTGGATATGGCAACCTCTAGCCTTGGATGCACCTGTTCCTGAGGTTGAAGGACTGCTTGTTAATACCTTTGTGCCCCATGATATCCTCCCAGAGCAGAGGTGTGAGGATGTGGTCTGTGGAGGGGAGAGGTTGGAGGTGGACAGGTGTCCACATCAAGCAGGGTGGTTGCCTCAGTGAGGTGACCTTGAAGCAAAGCCTTGAGGAGGTGAGGGAGTTAGCATGGAGATGTCTGGGGGAACACTGTCCCAGGCAGAGGGAACACAGGTGGCATTTGTTAAAGAGGCAGTGGGCCTGGGTGATCGAGGACTAGAAAGTGTGACGTGGACAGAGTGGGCATTGAGGAGAGGTCAGAGAGGTGGGGTTGGAGACATTATAAAGAGCTCTGTTGGCCATTGTAAGGACGTTGGCTTCTATTCCGAGTAAAGTGGGAGCCACTGCGGTTGTTGAGCGGTGAAGTGATAATGAGACAGACGTTAAAATAGACAATCCAGTAGAACGAGGCAAAGGTGCAGATCCAGCTGTGTGAAGGAAGCCGATGTGAGGGAGCATAAAGAAAGGGCATTTATTCCAGCCCAGGAAAGGGAGACAGAGAGGGCAAGGAAAGGCTTCCTGGAGGATGTGTCAGTTGCATTCGGCCTGGATGTTAACCTCCTAACCCCCACCTGACACTCTTTGTGCACCTGTCACTCAGGTGCAGGGAACCAGTTTCTCTCCTTCACATTCCTGGGCAACCAGTGTGGGCCAGCTTGCCTGTGATTTGTGTGGAGATAGTCTGTGTGCAACCTCTCTGGGTAGGACTCAATCCATACTTGATCCTTTGGGCATTAACCTTGGCTTGGAATCCAATTTCTATTCGCTGCCTCTTGGCACATCAGTACCCATGTTGTTGTCTCACCTAGTCAGGTTTCCTTACATACTAATGCTTTATTGAGCCCTGCAATCCCAGGGCAGTGAGAGGGTGGGGTGAAAGGAAGTGAAACAGGGAAGGAGGCAGAGTAGAAACAAGGGGGTCTTTTATAAGCTGGCCCTGGCATCACAAGAAAATATAGCTTGTTTTCTGGTCTCATGAGATGTCTCTGGACAGGCATAGAGAACACTCTGTGTTGGAACAGTCCATGGGAGTAGAAGAGGAAGGAAGAAGAATTTATTTGTTGGCCCCTTCCTGTCTCCTACCGTTGATTGGTAAAGCTGACTCCACGAGGATTCTTTTCTTTGTGAGCTGGTGTAGTGGCATGAAGGCCCAAAGTGACTCAGGTGTTGGTCATAGCCTTAAGTTCAGTGGACCGCTTACTATGTCTGCTGACAGCTGTGACCTCCCTTGGAACTTGGTAGAGCCCAAGCATGGAAGGAAGCACAGATCCCACGTGTGGGTCATGGGACTGTTGGTGAGCAGGACCTCTCCTACTTCCATCACTGAGTTCCTGGATCAGTTTATTCTCTCTGTTGGGAACATACCAGCCATTGGTTCAATGCCTATACCATAGTTTAAAAGGTAGTGCCCAGCCCTGCAGCCCTGCAAGGTTTTTTTTTTTTCCCCTATGAATTGGTGGTTTAACTGAGTTTTCAACAGGCTGCTATGCCATTCTGTCAGGCATACTGCCTCAGGGGATGGCAAAGATGAGTTAGCCCTGGGTCATTGTCATACTTCCTTTGCAATAAAATAGGTTCCTTGGTCTGAGACAATGCTACTTGGATAACTCTCAGTAGATCTGGCATTTTTTGAGCCTTTGCTTTGGACTTGTGACAGAAGCATTGAAAGCAGGGCAGGCAAACCCATACCTGCAGTACATATCTATTTCAGTGAGAATGAACTGAAGGGGCTCAGTGTAATCCACCTGCCAACCAGTCTGGTCTTCTCAAGGAAAGGCGCCATATTGAGGACCCAGCATCCATGTGTGCTGCTGAAAAGCTGGGCATTCAGCAATGACAAGAGATACATCAGCCTTGGTGAAAAGGAGCCCATGATGTTGAGTCCATGCATAGCCTTTGTCCCTGGACAAGTACTAGGGATTGAGAAGAGAAGCTAGTTAACATCTACCAACATCATCTTGTCTGATTTGGTTCTTGAGAACCTTCCCTGGAGTAGATTCTCTCTCATGGGCCTTAGTGTGAGATGCAAAGATTTTCAAGCTTTGTGAGCACTTCTATAGGTCCATCCAGGCAGGCCTCCTTGTCACTGGCCTTCCAGGTTTATTCCTTCCAGCTCCTGACCTATCGACTAAGCCATTTACCACTCCCAGAAGTTTATATCTGTACTACAGGCCACTTTCCCCTTCATACAATGTGGATGACGGAGTGTTTGCTTGCAGTCCCACTCCTGAGTGGGGCTAGAATGCAGCAGCAGTCCATCTACAATGCCAGCGTTTCCCAAGTCCATCCTTCCTCTGTCATAGGGAATGTGAGCCCATGTGTATGGATTGAAAAAATAGGTGTTGGTACCACAGAGGTAAGTGACGTGATAGTCACCTGACCATGGAATTTACCTTTATGTGCAATTTACGTATGTTCTCTGGATTTGATTGAGTCTGGTACAAAATGTACCATTTCAATCATATAATGGATGGCTACTACACCAACTTGTCCTTATGACCATGGGTATAGTAACACTTAGCGCATGATGAACAGCGCAGGTCACACAGTCCCTGAGGTTTCAAGGTCAGATGTTAGTTTCAGCTAGAACCCAGTCATGCACAAGGAGCTATTTTTCAAACAGAATTTTTCAAGCAGAGATCTCACTTAAGACCTCTAAAAGTCTGCACTGCAAATCTCAAATTGGAGCTTGCCCAGCATCCTTATCACCGTGGATCCCTCCTGCACCATCAGATTTGCTGTGATGTACAGTTTGAGTGGCAGGACAGCTTGTGCCACTACCTGAACCTGCCACAGAGTCCTCCCTTTCTCTGGTAGCCTTCTGAACCATCAGATACATACACTTCTGAAGTTTCTTGAAGTGTGGTAAATTCTGCCTTAAAATCCAAGGAATTCCAAGTGCTTTGTTTCCTTTGTAGTAGTAGGTGTATAAGGTGCCACAATTTCTCCTTTACTTTAGAGGGGTGTCCAGGCATGCCCCAAACCCATGGAAGCTCTAAAAATGTCACTGATTTGGCAGGTCCTCAGTGTTTATGGGGTTTATCTTCCATCTCCCAACATGCATGTGTCCTTTTAGTAAAGAATCTAAGCCACTTCCTGTTCGTCAGTGCAATTAGTATGATACTATCAAGATAGTTCAGTGTGATGTTCTGCAAAATGTCTAAACAATCAAGTTCTCTGAGGACTAGAATATGACCAGAGAATTAACATAGCCCTAAAACTATTATGGTGAAGGTGTACTGTAGTCCTTGCCATGGAAAGGCAAATTACTTTGATCCCATTGCTAATGGATATTGGGGGGGGGAAGCATTTATCAACTCAACAGAAACATACTAGGTGCCAGAGTCCATGTTGATCTGTTTCGGTAAACATGTTATTATATCTAGCTCATCAGTTGGCATTGGGACTACACATCACTTGGTTAATTATATAGTAGCCCACAGTCATCTGCTATGATCTGTCAGTTCTGCAGAGGTCAGTCAGGTGAATTTTTAGGTCCTCTGGTATTGTTGGCAGCTCAGATCCTATACTGTATTTAACAGTTCTTGAAACTTGTTCAAAAGCCACCTTACCCTGGCAAATGTTCACAATCTCTTTGGGGGAAGAATCAGACTCATATTTTCTGCATATACTTGCCCTGGTGTTGCAGAATTCTTCCTCAAATAGGCCTAGCCTCCTCTTCAATCTGCCTTCCACTACTTCTCATGGTCTGCAGACCCATAACCAGTGCCAGGACTTACCACAGCTTGAGCAGAGATATAGAGGCTCTATTCTAGGAAGTCATGAACTATACGTCAAAGGGATTCTAGGACTTTGCTAACACATACTTTGGGCGTGGAGCTTTGGGTCTGTGAACTGACTGAAACCTGATATTAGGTGAATAGACAGTGATTTTTCCATTGTAGTAGCTGGTGTCAACCTTCTGTGTACCAACGTGTGTGTGTTTGCTTTTGATTATATAAATCAAGCAACACCCTGGTCAGCTGCCCATCTATCTTGCTCCTTGGAACACCATGCTCTATTACCCATCATTATAGATTGCTCTTGGTCAAGGCACCCCAGATGCTACTCCAGCCTTACTGCACATTATGGTAATTATGTCCAATTTGCCTTTGGATGTTAAGGGTTGCTTCCTGGACTTTGCCACTCTGGGAACCCTTTATCCCCTTTATATCAGGGATCTTGGTTCCATGGCAGCGTATTCNAGGCACCCCAGATGCTACTCCAGCCTTACTGCACATTATGGTAATTATGTCCAATTTGCCTCTGGATGTTAAGGGTTGCTTCCTGGACTTTGCCACTCTGGGAACCCTTTATCCCCTTTATATCAGGGATCTTGGTTCCATGGCAGTGTATTCACGGCAGTTCCTACCTGCAGAGAACAGCCACCATAAAGCATCTCAACGATTCTCCTGCCCCCTTCATCAGTACATTTCTCATTGCCTTGTTGAAGGAGGTGTCCTTTGAGCCCTTCCAGAGAATTTAATCATGTGGTGGGGTCTCAGGTTTTACACAATAAATGTATTCTAACAGTTCTACCTCTCTGTGCCTTCTGACCCCTTCCTCAGAATGATGCCAAGGAAGTTCCATTATCTTCACCCCATTTACCGTAGGCCATCATTATGCCCGTGTTTCAAGGAGCCTCCCAGTATTGTATTACAGTTCCTTTAATGTATAGTCTATACTTCCTAGAAGAAGGCCAGTGTATTCCTGCTCATGCTGTTCCAAGTCCTGGCACTGGTATTGGTCTGGAGGCCCCATGAGGAGTAAGATCCTGAGAAGAATAAACACCACTTTGCTGTGCACCTGTTTTAGGTAGAATCACTAAAGTACATGGTCTCTAGACAAGTGGATAGGCAGAGGGGAGAGGGAACTATTTTCCTCTGACAGTGGGGAGAAGCTTCTTTGGCTGGCCCAGGGGTTTCAAGATTCTCAGGCTTAAGCACACAAATGTCCCCAACCCAGGCTTTATAGTCCCTCTCTTACCTGCTACGCCTCTGATTTTGACATAGGAGACATGTTGAGGATGCACATTTAATCTGCTTTGGAAATTTACTGCACATAAAAATCATATTCTGGGCCAGATTTTCAGCCCAATCTGCCCTGCAGCTACAGGAGATGCGAGTGAGTCTCTTTTAAACTGGCATAGAATCTTAACACTTTTAGAACATTCCTGAAGCTGGAAATAAGCTGCCTTTATTTAACGATTTTTTTTGCAAGGCCTCAAATGCCTTCACAGGTGACCATTTTCACACTACTGTCTTTAGAGTTATCATTATCCCCTGCCAGTCAAATGATGCAGCCATTGGACCTTCCAGCCTCTTGCACTTCACCTACTCCTTGTCTCAATCAACTGCAGACAAAAGCTTTACTCATTGTGATGTCATCATCTGCCTGGGGTTATTACAACCCCCCTTATCATCAGCAATGGGGACCTTCTGTTTTCAGACAAGTGGGTGTCAACAACTGTGGAGAGTCTGAGATCATACTTTCTTTCAAGCCAACACTTTAGCCTGCCACATTCCTGGATGCTAGCAGAAGACAAAGTTCTTTGACCAAATAGTGTCATGTCATCTGTGAGAGACCCATGCAGAATTGTCTCCCAACAGTGGGTATTCCAACTACAACGTCTTAGACCAAGGGTCTCCTGATCCCAGTTTTTCTAGTCCTGAGTCCCTAGAAAGCAAAGGCTGAGGCAAAGTTTATGTCTTTTTGTGTGTGTGTGTGGCCGGCCAGTACAGGGATTGAAAGTTTATGTCTTAATGTTTATTGAGGGATATAATCCCAGGGCACAGACAATGTGGGGGAAAGGAAATGAGGTAGGGATGGAAGGAAAGCATATGATGTGCTTTATCACGATGGATGCAATATCACAAACCAAACCAAACAAATGTAAAGGACTCAATTTCTCAGCTGTGCAGGACAGGCTGTTATGCCTTAGAACAGTCAGTTGTGGGAAGGAAGAGGTTATATCTGCCAATTCCTTTCCACAGAGGCATTTACTCTCCTACCCTTCCCAGTCGTTATTCCAGCCTCTCCATCAGCCTCTGGGGAAGTGAGATTCACTGCCCCACAACATCTGCCTCCAGCTGTGGTGGGAGGAACCACACCCTCTCTCTCTGTTCTCTGCCTCTGACACTAACCATCGGTGATTCTCAAGCACAGGCAACAAAAGAAAAAATAAACAAATGGGACTGTATCAAACCAAAAAGGTTTTGCACAGCAAAAGAAACAATTAACAGAGCAAAAAGAAAATATTTTCAAACCTTGCATCCAATGAAGGATTAATATCCAGAATATACAAGAAACTCGAACAACTTAACAGTAAAAAAATAAGCAACCCAATCAAAAAATGGGCAAAGGAGCTGAACAGGCATATCTCAAAGAAGATATATAAAATATCTACTATTTGGCCCTTTAAAGACCCCTGAAAATACCGAGTATCATACAAGTGGTTAATTAATGAATGTGAATTGCCCTCTCCTTTCATATTCATTCTTGGTCTCAAAGAATTGATCACATAATGGCTACATAATATTGATTAGTGGTCTCACTCTTTGGAAAGGTATTTGATACCATGAGTTACCAAGCAGGGAGTTAATCCCTGAAATTTACAAATTTGACATCAAGACTGTAACCTACAGAGAATTTGAAGCAATTTATTCTGTACCCTTTACATGAACCATATTAATAACTGAGGCACTTCTCACACATAATTGGGTATAGGAAGAACTATTTGAAATCTGATGGTTCTGGAAAATCCGGAATTAATTGGGACTCAGCATTACAGTGACTTTAAAAAAACCATAAACTGTTAAACATATGTTTCCTCAGGCAGCCCAGCACAAGTCTGAAACATTTCCTAGGTGACCTAAGCAGAAGAGTTACATCTTATGTGACTTGGAATCCCCAATCCCTGGCAAAATGCCTGGTACATAGAGAAGGGATTAAAAAGAAGGGTTTGCTGCATAAATGAAGTGTCTAGAATAGTGCCTGGCACAAGGTAGGTTCTTGGTAAATGTTTTTTTAATTATCTGGCAAAATTTTCCATTCAATCAAATGAATGAGAATTTTCAGGCCACAGAACACAGACCACTGCTGCTAGACCCACACTGATGCTCTCTGTAGTATGCACACAAGTAATTTAAAATCTACATCTAATTTATTTGTCAGAGCGTTGTATAACCATTGGTTGGCCCCAAATACCGGAGAAGCTACCCAATCGATGCTGTCTAACAAGAAAACCTTCATGTCATAGATGGAGAGCTCAGTCGGGAGGGACCTTATGGCTGTGCTGCTTTAAAGCCAATTAACTGGTGTCTGACATCTCCCAGTAAATCTAAATTAAATGCATTCTTGTGAATTCTAATTTCAAAGTGAGTTTAATTGAACTTGGGAGGGAAGCTACCATTTAGTGAGCAAAATGAAAATGAAGTAATTGAATATTTTTCCAGAATTGTATTTGAAATGTGCTCCATCAAATGTTGTTTCAGAACCCAAGTGACCAGCTGCAGGTAGTTAATATTTGGAAAGGGAAGAGGAATATTTAAATGTCAACTTGTAGCCACTAGGAAGGTAAATACAATAGCCGGCTGTTCAATTACTAAGGTGTGGGCTCTACTTGGCATTCAGTCTTTTTTTTTTTTTAAGTTGGAAGTTAAATAATGTGGTCAAGAGAATTAGGATGAGTCTGGATGACTAAAAAACAAAACCCAAAACCTTTATTCCCTACCCCTCTCCCTCTCCAACACACAAAACAGGGAGCAGTACTGTTGATTTGAAATCAGAGACATTTTGATGGGCTTAACCAACTGATTACATATTAAAATGTTGAGTCCTTTGCTTAATAACTATTTATTAAAGGCCTACAGTGTTCCAGGCACTGGGAGACAGATGATTGAACAGGATTCAGTATATGGACTTAAGGAACTTTCTGTTCACTAGTAAGATGAGACCTGAGAATAAACCAGTATAAAAAAAATAAATGTGGTACATACTATAAGAGCAAGCACTGAGTACTGAAGGAATATAGATTTCTAACTGAAAACAAAGCACTCTTCTTAGGGGAGATGGTATTTGAGCTGCAAATATTTGCAGGAGGATAAGAAAGCATGGGACCTTTTTGGATGAGGATGAAGCATTTAATTGGTCTAGTGAGGAAGATGTGGGAAATGAGATAGTGTGAAATAAATGGATGTAATGTGGTTATGGTAGACCTTGAATGGGCTTGTACTTTATTCATTAGGCATCCTCTAAGCAGGGAAGGGTTTTGACCAGAGATAGAGAATAAGAATCTGTATGTAATGTTCATCATTACTAATCAGAAAAATTCAAATCAAAACCACAATGAGATATCACCTCATACTCACCAGGATGGCTACTATCAGAAAAAAACAGAAAATAACAAGTGTTGACAAGCACGTGGACAAATTGGAATCCTTGTGCACTGTTGGTGAGAATGTAAAATAGTACAGCCACTGTGGAAAGCAGTATAGAGGTTCTTCAAAGAATTAAAAATAGAATTACCATGTGATCCAGCAATCCCACTTCTGGGTATATATTTAAAAGAATTGAAAGCTAGGTCTCAAAGAGATATTTGTACATTCATGCTGATAGCAGCACTATCCATAATAGCCAAGAGATGGAAGCAATCCAAATGTCCATTGACCAATAGATAAACAAAATATGGTACATACACACAGTGGAATACTATTCACTATTAAAAAGTGGGGGGAAATCCCGTCACATGCCACAACACGGACACTATGCTAAGTGAAATAAGCTAATCACAAAAGATAAATACAGTATGATTACACTTATGTGAGGTATCTAAAGAAGTCAATTTCTAGAAACGGAAAGTAGAATGATGGTTACCAGGGCCTGGGAGGAGAAGGAAAAGGGGAATTACAGTTGAATGGGTATAGAGTTTCAAATTTGCAAGATGAAAAATTTCTGCAGATACGTTTCACAACAGTGTGAATATACTTAACACTACTGAACTGTACAGTTGAAAATGGTTAAGATGGTAAATTTTATATTATGTGTTTTTGTTTTTTTTTTACCACCACAACAATAGTGATAATAAAGAATATAGGTGTAGCAGTGTGGTGTGAGTTGGATTGGGGTTGCAAGAGAGAGGAAGTGGGAAATCAGTTTGGAGGCTATTGTCCTGGGCCTAGTGAGAGATAACTAGGGCAGGGACAGGAGAAAGGAAGAGGAGTAATCCAGGTAGAATTAGCAAGATTTGGCATCTGCTGGATACTGGATTGAGGAAGCGGGAGTCAGAGATAGCTTGAGGATTACAATCTGTGCTAATGAGAAAATGGTGGAGACTTTCCCATAGATAGTGACTTATGTGGGGAAATAAGGAATTTGATTTTGAGTTAATTCTGACTGCAGGTTGTGGCTAATTGTGTTGGAGCTGCTCTGATTATACCTTGTATTAAGAGCTGTTGGAAGCTCTTCTTTTGTTTTACATTTTCTCTCCTGTTTCCGTGTGTTTGACTTTCAGCTTCTTAGTTGGCCTTGCCCAATGGTTTACTTCTAACTCTTCAAATTAAGGGTGGATTGCACATTTTCCAATGTGGATCTCATATGAATTTTTTCACTGAATCCCTCAATTTGGGGTTGAATGTTCTGCAGGAGTGGATGGGAAAATTCTGGAACTGTGAGGCTTCCTTTATTGAAAATGCTTTTTCTCTATTTTTTAAACCAACTTTTCCCATTCTTTTTCATTAGAAGCCTTATTTCCAAGATGGTCAAATGGACACAATGCCCTTACCTTCTTAATATGATATCTTATTCATCTAAGCTGGAAGCATCCTCAGAGGTGTAAGCTTATTTCGTTATTTCGGGCATTTTGCAGGGACCAGAGGTTTACAAATGTATTCATGTCAGTGCTTTATAAGGTCACCACCTCAAGATTCCCAGAGTGATGGCAGCAGTAGATTTGTTATTCCAAATCTGTGTTTTCACAGTCAAGGCAATTCTGTTGAGGATGGAAAAGGAGAGCAATGAGATAGCCTGGTTTCACCTGGCATGGTTTGGTCTACAAAAATAATCACCCATCTGAGTACTGGAAAGTGTCTTTTTAATGTGTGCTGGACCAGGAGGTAAAAGAAACATTTGGGGACATTTTCAAAGGCCAGAATCTGGGTTTACAATGGGATACAATTTTATGGTCATTATTGGGTCACCTATGCCCTAAAGAATTTTTGCTACTGGTACTTGTGGGCAAATGGTTACAAATGCTGAAGTGAAGTTGAGCTTTGTTTAAACATGTTGCCTAACTATTTCAGCACTGAAAGGCGCAAATACTTAGAAAATTCACCTTAGGCTTCAGGGAACAGGTTACATTCTGAAGCAAGAGTTTTATAAAACAATATTGGCTCTGTAAGAAATTGTAAGTAATTTTTTTTGAAATTGTAAATGTAATACATGTTCATTACAAAATTTTAGAAAATATAGATGAATAAAAATGGCCCATATTCTCACCGCACAGCAATAACCACTGTTAACATTGTGACATCTGTTCTTCAATATTGTGGGGGGTGTCTGTGCATGCTAGTGCATGTGTATTTTTAATGGGACTATATTGTGTATATTAGTTAGCAATCTGATTTTTTTGATTAATTTATCAGGTGTATCTTTCCATATGACTGAATTTTCTCTTTTAATATCTTCTTTAATGGTTACATAGTCTTTATTTTTTATTTTTTATTTTTTTTGTCTTTTTGTCTTTTTCCGTGTCCGGCAACGGATCGCAACCCTCAGTGTTGCCCCCGTACCAGACTGGGGACCGGCAACAGGATTGCAACCCTCGGTGTTGCCCCCATGTCTCGCTCAGCCAGTGAGCGGGAACCGGTCTGTATGTGGGATCCGAACCCTCTGGCGGGAGCGCCGCTGCGCTTCCCAAGCGGCGCACTTATCCAGTGCGCCACCGGGCCGGCCCCTACATAGTCTTTATTTTTAAATTTCATTTTAAATGTTTTAAATTTTTATTCTAATTAAATTTTTAAGGCAAGTCAAGTGAAGCAGTGCGAGTGGAGAAGGAACAAAGAGATCTGTAACTGGTTGTGATCAATTAGTTGTAAACATCACTGCACTTGGACCCACCTAAAGGTTACATAGTATTTATTCTACAGATCCTCCCTGCTGGATGTTTAGGTTGCTTCCATTTTGTACTATTGGTTTACATCTGTCATGCTCTGGTTTGATGGTTAATTTTATTTCCTTTTAATCTTAAAAGGGTTCCAGTTTGGACAATAAAGAATATGGCCACCCTCATCATTAAGAAAAACTGTTAAAACAGTCTTATAACTTAATTTTTGTCCATAGCTATTAATATTTCCTTAGCATCAACTTCTTAAAAATATAATGCCCATGTCAAATGGCATATATGTTTAAAGACTTTTGATGCATTTCTCCAAGTTGCCCTTCAAAAATGTTGTAAGGAACCTTTAACTTTTTTATTTTTATTTTTTAACTTTAGCCAGTACTAATCAGTCCACTAGATATAAATGTATGTTTCTAAATATGTGCTTTCTGTTGACTTTGTTCAACGTCATTGTGATCCTTAACAAGTAGGAAATAAACATAGATATTGTAGGGTATGAGGTATTAGGGAGTGGAGGTGGGAAAGGAGAAATGGTAGAAATTGATGGTACATGGAGAATAAAGAGGTTATAATCCTACAGCTATGTGATGGTAAACAAACTATCACAGTGTTGGTATTTAGTCATCGTTATCATAATAATGGCAGCTCCATCTCCTGAGTGCTGAACATTTTCAATAAAATATTCATTTCTCAAGGCAACTCTGCAAATAGATATTATTTTACCAAAGAGAATTGAGGCTCAGAGATGAGCAAGTAGACACAGCTAGTTAGCCCCAGAGCTGGAATTGGAACCCAAGTGTGTTCATCTCCAACATCCAATTTCTTTCCAATTGCCGTACTTCCTGTCTCTGTTCTCTAATCTCCCCTATATTCTAGATTTTCTCATTTTATGCCATCACACATTAAATATAGAGAAGGAGAGAGGGTGACAGAGGGGGGTCTGTGGTCCTGAGAGCTGGAGAGTGGCTACAGTTCTCTCTAGGCAAACTCGGGATCTCCACTTCACTTTAAAAATCTGCTTGAATTTTGGGCCGGCCCGGTGGCGCACTGCTACAGTGCGCCACTTGGGAGTGCGGCGGCGCTCCCGCTGAGGGTTCAGATCCCACATACAGACCGGCCACTCACTGGCTGAGCGAGGTGCGGGCGCAACACCGAGGGTTACGATCCCGTTGTCGGTCCCGGTCCGGTACGGGCACGACACTGAGGGTTGCGATCCGTTGCTGGTCACGAAAAAAAAGACAAAAAGGAAAAAAAAAATCCGCTTGAATTTTCTTACAGATTGCTAGCATATCACCACTTTCTCACTAAATCTTAGTCTAACAAGGAAGGAAGATGATGAGGAGAGAAAGTGCTGGTCTTATTGACACCTGCATTGAATAGTTCAGTGTTTCACCTGTTAGAGGACAAATTGAGATTCTCTGTTCCTTTGAGAATCCGAATATTACAAAATAATAATAGAGCAGACAGAACAGATGCCATAGAAATGAAAAAAAATCAGTTATGCCCTCGACAATCACAAGCCATCATTTATTAGTCTCGCACTTAACAACAGTTTGGAGGTTTTGAAGCAGAGCGTCAATTAAAAATAGCTGGCGGTAGTAGAAATGGATTTGTGTCAGTTATGCCCTCGACAATCACAAGCCATCATTTATTAGTCTCGCACTTAACAACAGGTTGGAGGTTTTGAAGCAGAGCGTCAATTAAAAATAGCTGGCGGTAGTAGAAATGGATTTGTGTGAGGAGTGATATAACTTTGACTTGTCTCATTGCATTCTGATGGAATATCTCCCATGGAAAATTATCCTCCATTTACAGTCATTATCAAGTCAAATATTTTGTTAAAAAGGAGCCACTGAGTTATGATGTACAGAAAATGGCCGAAATGGGACCCTGACATGGTAGCAAAGTTGAAGGGAAGGACTAAAATGAAAGTCAGTTTATCTTTGAAGGCAATTCCTGCCCAACTCTCTTAACTCCACTGCTCACCCTTGGATAAGAAGATGACACTCAAAGCCATGTCCCAGCCTAGATTGCCCTTCCAGGCTTTTTCCTGACCTTGTTAGGAAGTACTTCCCTTCGGGTTAAAGCTGTAATTAATTAGAATCTGCTCCAAGGGAGACTGCCTTATTTAAACTCTTGATTTTGACACACAGAGCAACAAGGCCACAGCAAAGGGAGGCTGAACGTCTTTCTAGACTGGACCATGATTTGCAGATCCTTCTCTAAATGTGACTTAATTTATTTATCCATAAAATGAGGAAAATAATACCACCATGTAGGGTTGTTATGAAGATTAAATGTGCTCAGAGCAGTACTTGACACTCAACTGTTATTGTTGTTTTTGTTGTTACGGCACAGAATGATCAGGACTGGACATAGAGGGCAAGATGTACGTGGAACAGTTGGAGCAACCAAGTTCAAGGTCAGCTCTAATCAGTGGAATCCGTGGGTTCTGGCTTGCACCCATGTCCCATCCATTCTCCCTCATCCAGCTCACTGGTGCGTGCACGGCACAAATGTCAGGGATTCTGGACAGCCCTTTATGTTGCTTTCACTTCCATGCAATGATGGAGCACTGCTGTAATTCCTGTTGTAAAAGGGGAAGTCTAACTCCATCACTCAGGCTGTGGTTGGCAGTTCTGGTCTCCTACTTATAGGGCTAATGTTAGTTTTTCAGTGTTACCCCAGAGCCCAATAACAGACTGGTCCTGTCTCTCAAAAAGATATTTAACCCTCACCTACTGCTGGCATTGTTTTACCCCAGAACCCTGGGGGTTGCTCTTCAGTTTACTCCCTTATTTGGTATCAACAAAGGCTCCAAACTGCATCCAGATTCACACTGAGATTTCTAGCACTGCATTCTCACCCAGGGCGTAGAGCCCAAGCTTCAAGAGTGCCTGCAGTGTCTGGAGAGCTGCTACAAACAAACAAACAAAAAACACCACCAACCTTTCTGGGTACTTTGGGTAGAGGCTACTACAAAATCCTCGAGGTGGCTGGGAATATGCTATCTTAGGAATCCAAATAGTACATCAGTTGCCCGCTTGTTAGTTGGTAGATCAGAGTGTAGGAGTTTTTTCTAACCTTGATAGGAATGTCTTCACTCAGCCCTATACATTTAACCCCAAGGAATTGAATACATAATGCAGGCCCTGGTTCCTGCCTGGGTTAATGACCCATCTTCAGTCCCTTAGGCAACTCTCTAAAGCTAGAATTCTACTTTTTAGTGTAATTTCACCTTCACTTATGATCACTGATGTGTTGCAGTAGCTACAGGCGTGGGGCCAGCACCAAAGGCCAATGTTCCAATGAACACATCTATGGCTCTTGCAGGATATGAACGTATCCCTGGGGCTGCACAGTAAAGAGAATTCTGTGTCTTTTCATACCTAGGTGTTTAGCAGACTAGAAACCATGATAACTTTTCTGCTTAAAAGGAGTAAAAAATACTGGCTACACCATTTAAAAATATTTCAGAAGGCTTTGATGAATTGGCAAAAAGTAAAGAAGCTTAGAGGCCACAGACTAAATGAAAGTGGGCCACAGAGAAGTGTTGTGGCCTCTTACAGGCATTTGCCAGATTAGATGAACTTGACTGCTGGTTTGTACAGCAATGGAAGACAGATGAAAAAGCCCTAAATGGAAGTCCAGTTGGTTTGTACAAAATGGGAAGTGTAATTGGAGACTTCCACTATCCCAAATCATTTTAAGTTAGGGCCCCAAAATGCTACATTCTCAGAGTAAGGTTGAAGTAGGAATAAGCCCCAGGGAAAGATGAGGGAGATTGCCAGACTCAACCCTTGATTCTGAATGGAAGAGAAAAATTCTCCTGTAAGAGTTCATATACCTGTATACCCTCACACAATTTATAGCCTGAACTCACACAGTATGGGTAATCTGAAAAACCTGAGGTGGAAAAATGGAATTTTAATGTAAAGTTCAGGTTGGTTGTGCCTGAGGCACCTGGAAGAAGGCAACAAATCCTTTCTGGAGGAACTCACCTGTAATCCAGGACTTAAGGAATTCTCACAGATAATGGTCTAGGAAAAAATGAGCTTATACTTTGGGAACAAAATTACAAAAACATATGGAAACAAAGCACAAAGAATGACAGCCTAGAAACAATAGTGATTTCAGATATTGACATTAGAAGACACAGATTATAAAGTAATTATATTTAATATGCTTAAAATAATAAACAAAAGGACTTAGAAAATAAACGAGCATGATACCTTAAATGATCAGACAGATTTGACAAAGAACCAAATTAAAATTTTAGAAATGAACATTATAATAGTCAAAATTTGACTACTGTGTAACAGACTTAACAGCCAATTCCATATAGCTGGAAAGAAAATTAGTGAACTGGAATAAGTCTAAGGAAAGTATCCATCATGCAGTCCAGAGAGGCAAAGAGATAGAAAAATGAAAGAGAGGTTAAGAGCCATGGACAGAATGAGAATGTTTACAGATGTCTAAAGAGAATTTCAGAAGGAGAAAAAAGAGTATATTGGGAAAGAGACAATATTTAAAGAGAAAATGGACTTTCCCACAACTAATGAAATTAAACATTCAGGAAACACAATAAATTGCAAAAAAGTCAAATTAAAAAGTCTATACCTAGATACATTCCAGTGAAAATGTAATTCCAAAGACAAACATAATAAAAATAGTTGGAGAAAAAAATGTATGTAGCTTTCTAAAATTGACCCTCTTTTAGGCCCTCTTTGCTTTCCATATTGACAGGCAGGGAAACTAAATGATAAGAGGACAAATGTGAATATTCCCTTCTCCTGGACTTTCTTAATTGTGTAACTATATTCTTAATTTTCCCAGAGGACTTTTTAATGAATATTTTTTAGAGCTCCCTCGACTTCGCTTTGGCTAATCACTGTGGCTATATGTACTAGGTAAGGGAAAAAATGGGTATGTGTTGCTGGAGGTAGGGACTGGGAAGCGGGGCAAGACACATTTGTTTGATCAATTAAATAACAGTATTGATACTGGGTGTATCAAATATTTAATTCTTTTTATAGCCTTTTCTTGTATGTATATGCATTGCAATGCAAAAACAATTGCCATATACTTTATGAATTTTTAATAAAGTGTAAATTTAATCTGTAACTGGCAGCTGAAAAGCTACCGCAGAGAGGAGAAGAGGCTCAAACCCAGATTCCCTTTGGATGCAGGAACAGGAGGGTGGGTGCCGAGGGTCAGCTCTGGTGAGACCCCTGTGAGAGTCTGTGGTGAGCTGCTGCCTCACTCACAGTGGTTCTCTAGTTGCCTGGCTCGTAGCTTGTTGCTTGCCTCTGCTTTCTCCTGCTCCTGTCCCATGTGGTCAGCATGCCTCTCTGTTCTGCCATAGCCCAGCTCACTGGGGGCACAAATGCCTTCCCTACAGCCAGGAAGAGCCAGAGGAATTCATCCTCTCCACGGTGGGAGAAGAAAGAGAGAGAGATAGGAGTATGGAGGGGAAGGGGGCAGCCCATTAATGCACATATACTTTTGTTTGCTTCACCCTGGAGTTTGGAGACAGTGAGAGATGGAAAGGAAGGAGGGATAGGGGATATTTTGAGGGAAAATCCCACTAAGAATGAGATATTCTTGGTAATGTAAAGATATAGTTTTCAGGCCAAATTCTGCTTCTCTTCAGAAATCTTTAACCATCAGGAGTGGATTTAGACTGAGGGGGGTTATTCAATATTTAATGGGCTTCCACTATAGTCCAGATACTATTCTAAGCAGTGTGGGGTGGGGAGATAATAGTGAAAAAGACAAAAATCTCTGACCGCGCAGAGCTTACAGTCTAGTGGCAGAGACAGAGGATGAACCAGTGTTCAGAGTCTGCCAGAGGTGGTGAGTGCTAGAGAATAAAGCAGGAAAAGGAGATGGAGATGTAAGGGTGGGAGGAGGGAAGGTGGCTATTTTATTACATTTTTTAAAGTTCACATAAGTGAGTAATATGCTGATGTTGTAACAAAGAAAACCCAGTCATCACGGTTATGAACCAGAAAAGGACCGGCTATTTTAGGGATGATCAGGGGAGGTCGCAGAGGTGAGGTGGTGTGATCCCAGGCCTGCAAGAGGTCAGGGGGCAAGGGTTGGGGTGGGGTGGGGGTTCTGCTTCATATAGCCACTCCTCATCCAAGGAGAAGCTGCCCTGACCGCAGGCCCCCAGCTCCAGGGACCCTAAGCAGGGCCACCCTGGAGGTACTGCTGTGTGCACAGCAAGAGCCTGAGTTCCCAACATCTGCCCCAGGCTGGAGGGAGGTGGAGATAAATGCGTGAGGGCTGCAAAGGCTCTGTGTAGGGCTAAGACCACAGAACCAGCCCCAAGGTTGGGGTGGGGTGGGCGTTCTGCTTCATATAGCCACTCCTCATCCAAGGAGAAGCTGCCCTGACCGCAGGCTCCCAGCTCCAGGGACCCTAAGCAGGGCCACCCTGGAGGTACTGCTGTGTGCACAGCAAGAGCGGGTTGGGGTGGGGTGGGGGTTCTGCTTCATATAGCCACTCCTCATCCAAGGAGAAGCTGCCCTGACCGCAGGCCCCCAGCTCCAGGGACCCTAAGCAGGGCCACCCTGGAGGTACTGCTGTGTGCACAGCAAGAGCCTGAGTTCCCAACATCTGCCCCAGGCTGGAGGGAGGTGGAGATAAATGCGTGAGGGCTGCAAAGGCTCTGTGTAGGGCTAGGACCACAGAACCAGCCCCACGAACTGAATTCATAACTGGGCACCAGCTCAGGTGTGAACCGTGCTGGAAGGAACTGCTCTAATTTGCAGACCTGGAACCAAGCTGAGCCACAGATTAATCTTTTTTTTTTCCCTCTTCTGAGCTGAGCACTGAACCAAATTTTTTTCAAAACAGCAACATTTAGTAAGCCAGTTTGAACCAGAACCAAGCCTATTCATTTTCTAAAAGTATTGAACTGGAACAATATGGGAATATTAAAGTATCTTTCAAACTAGACCAGAATTGAACTGATCATACACAAGTGCTCTGCTTGGGATGGCAAAAAATTCTTTTTGGAGAGACAGTTCTGAGTATATTAAATGTCTGGCTTAAGAGTCTGTCTCCTTCACCACTAAATTACACCACCTTGTGATCTCTTTTTTTAAGTTGTAATCTTGGGCTTAATTCTTTTTCTGATTAATTTATTAATTATTATTATTATTTTTTTACATTCTAAGATATTGTTGTGAAGCAGTTGGGGGGAGGGGGAGAGGGGAAAGGGAAGAGGGATAAGGTGAAAAGAGGAGGAAGGGGATGGTGGTTGATGCCTGTGGCATCACCCTCATTCAAGCAGAGGAGCCCAGGGGGCTTCCAGCAGTGGGTCGATCACAGCTGGGCCAGATGTGGCTGTTGAGGGGGCATGGCTGAGGCCCTTGGTCCTTCCCCACTCCAGGAGCCCTGGACACTTCTAGCAGCTCGGAGTCATCAGTGGGCTGGGTGCAGACATTGGGGGCACCCTGGCTCGGGAGCCTGGGGAGCTTCTGGCAGCAGCCTGGTGGTCATTGCTGGGTTGGATGCAGACATCATGGGGTGTGGTTGAGGCCCTTGGCCCCCCACCATCCCTGCTCAGGAGCCCAGGGCACTTCCAGTGGCATCTCAGTGGTCATTGTTGGGCTGGTTGTGGATGTTGGGGGATCATGCCTGAGGCTGTCAGCCCCCAATTTCCCTGGCTTGGGAGACTGGGGTGGATCTGGTGGTGGCCTGGTGTTCGTCACTGGGCTGGATGCAGGCATCAGGGGGTTGTGGCTGAGGCCCCAACACCCCAGCTTGGAAGCCCAGGGTTCTTCTGGTGGTGGCTGGGTGGTCATCACTAGGCCGGATGAAGGTATCAAGGGAGGCATGGCTGAGGCCTTCAGCCCCCCACCCTCCCTAGCTTGGGAGCCTAGGGTGCCTCCAGTGGTGGCCTGATGGTCACTGCTGGGCTGGATGTGGATGTCAGGGGGGCATGGCTGATGCCCTCGGCCCTCCCCCTACCTCAGCTTGGGAGCCGGGGGGACTTCTGGTCTTTCTAGGTTTTATAGGCATTCATTGGTGGTGTTAGACTTTTACTGGTTAATATCAGAACTTTGTCTCTGATCTGTGGGTTTTTTTGTTGTTTCTTTCAGTTCTGTGTTGGATTATTTGCTGTCTCTCCCACTAAAACTCTGCACTGGAACTAATTTGCCGCCCTTACTTATAAAATGGGAGAACTTCCTGTGGGAACCAGTACTTGAGCCCTGCGGTTGAGCTAAATTGCTGCTTTGCTGCTGATTCTCTGGGGAAGGCTTTTTGTGCAACTTGGGTATTAACTGTTGATGAGCCCTGCGGTTGAGCTAAATTGCTGCTTTGCTGCTGATTCTCTGGGGAAGGCTTTTTGTGCAACTTGGGTATTAACTGTTGATGAGCCCTGCGGTTGAGCTAAATTGCTGCTTTGCTGCTGATTCTCTGGGGAAGGCTTTTTGTGCAACTTGGGTTTTAACTGTTGATCTTGTAAGCACTTCCAGGTCTTGTGAGGTCCCATACATCTGGATTATGTGGAAACTCTGGTGGGCCTGAGTCTTTTCAGCAAACTGCACCCCTGAAGTTCTATATTCTTGACCAGTCTCCACTGAGGGGGCCTGTGCTGTCTGGGGGGCAGATCAGCTGTCCATGCTGTGCCCCAGTGTTCTCTGGGTGGGACCATCTCCCCCACAGCCCGCATTCCAAACACTTCCCATGGGACGGTCCCTTGTGATGACTCACTGGCCTCTGAGTGGCTCCTTTTTTCAGTTGTCTGTGGCCCCTTTCTCCTATGTGGGTTCATAGGAACCCTGTTAGTGGTCTTGCTGGCCTGGGGGCCACGAAGGCCCTCTTCTCCTCTGTAGCCTCTAAGTAACATCATAAGAAGGGCACAGCTGTGGCTTTTGCTGGCTCCTGCTCTGTGCACTCACTAGGGCCAGCCTTGAAGTGTTCAGGGCTCGAAATGGTCAGAGCGGTTCTTTCTTTCTCTCATCATGGCTTCTCCCGCTTTCATGAACTCCGTAAGTCTCTCCTCCTCTTCTCCTGAGCTCTAGAGGCCCCAGCGTGGCAGTTGTTGCTTTCTAAGAGTTGTAAATTGGTTGATTGTGGGAGACAGTGATAGTGGGGATCGTCTATTCCACCATCTTGATTGGAAGTCCGGGCTTAATTCTTATGTTTAACTTTCCATTTGTACATTTCATTTGCTCATTTATTCAATATTTTCTTAATGTTTGGAACCATATTGCTCAGAAATCTTAGCACAGTTCCTGGGTGTGTATGTGCAGGTTGGCAAAGAGGGATGGCCTAGTGGCATGAAACAACCAAGGACTTGAAATTCATTCTGCAGGCCAGAGGAAACCTTGAAGGGATTCAAGCAGGGGGTGGTGAGATCGGATTTGAGTTTTTGATACAGCTCACCGTGGAGCAGCAATGTGGAGAATGGGCAGGATTGGAGGTGATCTCAGACAGAGGTAGGGTCTGGGGAGCCTGATAGTTGGCCTTAACCCACCTCGTCCTCTTACCAGGTTCTTGACTCTGTCACAGGAAAGAATTCAAGAGCAGAGTTACAGTAGAAGATAAAAACAGGTTTAATGTAACAGATAAGAGATACAGACTTCACAGAGAAGTGCGGTCTAGCTCCAGAGACTAAGCTGGGCCCACACCAAGTTTAATACAAAAGTAAGAAATACACACTTAAAGCTGAGTACAGAGTGCAGGCTGGCTCAAGAGAATGAGCAGCCGCTTGCTGAGAGTAAGTCTGATACAAAAAGAAAGAAATACACACTCCACAGGCAGAGTGTGGGCTGGCCCAGGAGAGACAGCAACAGCCCCCCACCTTCTGCTGGGATTTGGCTTTTACAGTTTTGGTATCTAATGAATATTCAATTAAGAGGGTGGTTCCCAGTTATGTCACATAGTCTTGCACATGCTCGTTTGGTCTCTTCTTGGAGCATGTTCATTTGTCAAATCCTATCACACTCACTAGGCATATTCAAGAATATTCTGTGCTCTCTAGCACCTCTAGTGGAAGATCATTCAGAAGATAAACTCCACTTCACTGAGCATGCTCAGCTACCAGGGTTATATCACCCTTCTCTACTGCACATGCCCAACCACTGGATTTGCATAAGCCAGCCCCCTGAGGTCTCATTTTCCCAGTGTTGGTGCCAAAAATAGCTCTAACTAGCAACAGTAACTTTCTTCTAGAGGAGGGCCTACAGGAGGGACCTGAGACCTTGGAGAATGACTAGAAACCCAGAGGTGTGTCCTGAAACCCAGGGAAACTGAGCACCTCCCATCTCAGAGGCCTGGAGACTGGTTAGGAAGCAATAAGTAGTAACCCAGGTCAGAAGTGATAAAAAGAAAGCATTGGGGTGTGTGGGCCCTAAAGTCAGAGATTGCCTACATTCCAATCCTAGCTTCACAGTTTCCTTGCTGTGTGACCTGGAGAAAGCCACACAACTTCTCTGTGCTCCAGTTCCCTCCCCTGAAATGTGGATGCTCATAACACTTACTCCAACATGTGCTTGAGACGTTTACATGACATGGTGTGTGTCAAGTGTAGAGGACTTAGAATAGTACCTGGCACAGAGTAAACACTCAACAAATATTAATTACTAATTTTCATTGGTCGACATGGAGAGAAAATAGTAAATAAGAGATATATGTAGAAGGTAGAATCAACAGGATTGGACATGGGGAAGAGAGGAGGAGTTGAAGATAAGTCTGGGGTTTTCAGTGTGGGCAGTTAGGTAGATGGTGGCCACATGAGCATAGGGAATTTGGGAGAAGAACCAGGTTGGAAAGGAAAACTTTGAATATGTTGAATGGGAGTTGCCTACGAGGCCTTCACATAGAGTTGCCCAGCAGACAGTTGACCTCGTAGGTCTGGGTTCAGCAGAGCAGTATAGGCTGTAGCAAGATACAGATGTGGGAGTCATTTGCAGAGAACTTGGGGATGTTGAAATCAGCAGGGGAAGGTGTTGAGTGACAACAGAGGACCCCAGGCAGCTTTCTGGGGCAAGCTGGCTTTCAAGAAACAAAGAAGATAGGGCTATAGAACTGATGGAGGAAGGAGTGGCTGAAGAGGTAGGAGGAAACCAGGAGCAAATTGGGGGGAAGGGATCATAGAAGCTCAAGGAGGAGGGAATTCCAAGTAGGAAATGATCAATAGTAATAAATGCCTCAAACACTTACAGCCAACTAAAGACGGAAAGTGTTTCTAGTGGCATTATGGCTTCACTGGCCCCATAGCCTGTGTGCTTTCTCTGGAGGGAGGGGGGGAAGCAGATTACAGGGTATTGAGAAGCAGCTGGGAGGTGAGGGGAGAGAGCGTGTGTAGGCAACTCTTTCACAAATCTTGGTCATGGTGAGCGGGGGCAGGTGGTGACAAGCAAGATACAGGTCCCTCATGGAGTTGTCTTCTCTGAACCAGGTTTCAGAATCACTGGCCAGACCAGGGGATGTCACACAAATGGTCCAAGTCTTTACCTAGTTGCCACCTCTGCATCCTTCTGAGGAAGACTTTCTCCTGAACACCCTGTCTCAGGTGCCCTGTCCCAGTGTCTCCAGTAAACCAGTGTGACATGAACGTGTTTATTGCCCATCTCTCCTCTAGTAAAATCCAAGAGCCATAAAGGCAGGCATCTTTCCTGTCTTGTTCCCTGTTTCCTCATCACTAAGTACTGCCTGGTATCATGCTGGCATTAATTCCTGTTACCCGATGTATCACTCTATCATGCAGGGTTCCCTTATTAGGGGACCTAAAGGAGAAATTTCCCTCAGGCCTTAGTTCCAGGCATGGCGGAACCTTCCCTGAGCAGTGGAATAGTTTCTATCACATGGGCACTATGCCTTGTTTCATGTTTCCTTCCAATTATGTTTTTTCTATATGCTTTGATCACTAGAAACTGAGACAAATTTGCATCCCATTTCTAGCAGATGATAGAACATTCAGGCACATGCTTCTGTGTGAATTTATTCAACACAGCCCTTGTGTCAGCTTATTTATCTCACCTTATTTTCTATTTCTCTGATTTCTTCATTTCCTTGTATTTATTTTTCTTATGCTGAATGCATATTTCCAAGGTCTTCAAATAGTTTTTGGAACGATGTGAGGTTATATGTTGGTAATGGGAAAGATAGAATGGTAACTAGAAGTTGTATGGAATTGTTTTTTGAGACTTGAGCTGACTTTAAAGGAAAAGTAGGTGTCCTGTGGGATGAGGAGGTAGGGTGTGATCTACACCCCTGGTGGGCTTCCAGGAGATTTCAGCCTTGTTGGAGACAAGTCAAAGACACTAGGAAGAGAATAGCATAAGGCCACACAAGAGTATATGTCACCATGAATGGTTTAGGTGGGAACGTATAGGGGTACCAAAAAAGGAGAGATCGTCGTATGTGTTGGCATGTTCCAGAAGGCTTCATGGAAGATTTCAGACAAATTCAGCCTTGAAGAAGGAATAGGATTTAAATGGAGCAAATGAACTTTACATTTGTCAAGAAAGAGTTGAGAGTGCACATAGCCACTGGGACAGGAGGCAGGAAATCCTGGCCAACCCTGGCTGGGAAGGAGGCACTGGCTGGAATTAGGACTGCTGTGGGCTGTGGAGCTCAGTTTGTGGACCTCAGTTTGGAAGCCCAGGGCGGGGGTTTCTGCCAAGGTCAGAACAGAATGGGACCCATTCCCTCTCGCTTGCCTGCCGGACCCGCCCTTCCCGGCCACGCATTTTGGATGAGTGCGCTCATTCCGGCCCATTCTGATGTGCGTTCTTCGCTGAGCTCGGCCGCGGAGAGGCCAGGCTGGATTGAAATTCCACTTGCGGCACGCGGAGCATTCCTTCCTTGCCGACTCATCAGCCAGTAATAAATGGAGCTTCTTGACAGTTTTAAATTTCCTGCCAGGTAGCAGCTGGTGAGCATTCCTCTGGAGAAGCAGTCTTGGAGAAGTTTTTTCAGTATTTGGCTAGAGAATGTATTTTCTCCCTCTTTTCCCCTTTCCTCTCCTTCCCTCTTTTCCCCTCCCCTCCTTCCCTTCCCTTCCAAGTCTTACCTTTAAAGACTTTGCTCCTCTTCAGTCCCTAGCCACTGAAAATTAATTTAGGGATAAGGGAAGAAAGCTTTCTCTGCACAGCCTGCTGGGTCTCTCATTACTGTCTTTAAGATTCAAAGACCAACCCTCTTTTTCAAGGTTCTTTTAATGAGCCATTTTAGCATTGGACTTGCAATTTTCACCCCTGCCAGACAACAGCCGCTGGGAAGAAGACCTGGGAAACCAGAATTGCTTCCAGAGGCTTGCAACTATTGGGCCGCAGGAGCAATATAATTATTCCCCATTAGCGTTCTATGAAAGTACAGATGGTGTGCAGCGTCCTGATGCTGTTTCGTTTGCCTTTTCTTCCCCTCACTGAAACGTTTTGGTTTATGCCCCTTCATTTCAGAAAACAAGGGTAAGGTCTGGCTCAGCATGTTTACCAATCTCTCCTGCTGGACAGGTTAATATCAGAGTGAAGTATCCTAAATTTCCTATGCGGAACCCATAATTACTTGTTATTTACCCAGGCATGGGAAGGCACATATTGGCCTCCAGCAGGAAAATGTGTTAATCAGAACTCCCTTTGCTGCTGTAGGAAGCACACAGTCCCCCCACACCCCCGCAAAAAAAAAAAAAAAAAAAAAAAACCCCTTAAAAAAAAAAGAGGGGCCCCACA
>NW_007726842.1:383690-386809 GCF_000696425.1 Galeopterus variegatus
GAAAATGTGTTAATCAGAACTCCCTTTGCTGCTGTAGGAAGCACACAGTCCCCCCACACCCCCGCAAAACAAAAAAAAAAAAAAAAATTAGTCGCCTTAAAACAAAGGCAGGAGCCTGAAAAATGAGCTGGTGATAATTTTTATGAGTGATCACCAACACGGCAATTAAAATAGAAGTGTAGATGTGTAGACGTCATTTGGAGAAGAGATGTTAGGTCTTGGCCAATCTCCAGCAATCCTTCTACCAAACCTTTCTACTTTCGCTCCAGTTTGCTGATGCTCGGGTCTGAGATTAGAAGTATTTCTGACATGCTGTGCAAATATATGCAAATTCAGTGTGAGTTCTTGTCAGCTCCGCTTTGCCCCTTGTGGCCAGGCTTCCTCTGCAGCAGCGTTTGGGCTGCCGGCCTCCTGGAATCCTGGCCATATGGCCTGCATGTCGGGTGCCAGCAGCCATTAGCAGCCTTGATGGGTTGCATTAGGGAGCTCTGCCAGCTCCGTGGTGTCAGTGAGTCTTACCTGGGCTCCTGGGGTGTGGAACAGCACAGGGCAATGCCTAAGGCAGGAGGGAAATATGCTGACTTCCACTGGTTTCTAAAGTATCTGCTCAGTTTCCAAATTTTACCTTCATGCAGCCAAGGTAGAATTTGCTAACCTGATGGGAACAGTTATCTGAGGATATTCCTATTCATGCATCCCTTTCAAAGCTGGCCTTTTAAGCCAGTAATCACCACTGAGATTTTTCCAGGGGAACACATCCTGACGCATGTGTGGTCAGATGTGTAGCTACCTGTGTGTATACACACATGAAGGGTGTGATCAATACAAGGGGCAACATTTCATTTGCATATGAGTTCCAGATAACCAAGCTGTGGTTCCTAAAGTGGGCCTCCAGAAGGAGCTAGAAAATTGTCTTGATTTTCCTGAGGTTGTCTTGGGTCCTCCTATCGTTTCCTGCAAAGTCTTCCCCATGCTTGCTCACCCTCGTTGGCCTGTTTGTAGGCTGATCATGCATGGAAGTGTGGGTTCTGGTTAGGTAGGAGAGGCCAGGGGAAAAAGGGTGGCAACTGCAAAAGAATTTTAATTACTACCAGCACCTTCAAACACAACTCTTCTTAAACCAGCCCCCACTGAGAGCAGAGGATCCTTTTCTGTTCTTTTACCTTTCTTGCCCTTACATCATTATGCTAACAGTAAAAAGGCGAATGTTGGGCTCTTTAGGACTTTTATGTAATTGCATAACTAATTAAAAGTAGTAATTATTTCCCACTTTGGAACAAAGCTCTGGCACCCTCCTTACTGTGCTGGGTCTGGAGTGCATGTGAGTGAATTCCTGCTGCTGCTCACCCTGAGGATGCCCAAGGAAGGAGCAGCTCAAACAAACTTTAGTCCCTGCATTTAGAGACTCTGCCCAAATGATTGATGGCTATTGAGAAACAGATTCTCTCCGTGAATGTCTGAAAGAGAAGGGAGAGGTTTGAAGGACTCAGCAGTACCCAGGAGCTATATTATTAAAGATTCCTCTAAACTATACTCTGTTGAAATGCATAGCTGGAAAATGACCCGGATGCTGGGTCCCTATAAAGGGCTCCAACCTGACTTTATCATTGGATCAGCATCACCTTAGGCTCATGCCTCTATTACGGTGATAATACAGGGCCTGACAATTGTGTCAAATTTTTGATATTAAACTGATATACGATTCTTTAACACCAGGGAGTTGAAAGCTGTCGTTTGTTTCCTCTTGCCATGGTATCTAAATTAATACAGGGCCTGACAATTGTGTCAAATTTTTGATATTAAACTAATATATGATTCTTTAACACCAGGGAGTTGAAAGCTGTCGTTTGTTTCCTCTTGCCATGGTATCTAAATATGCATTGCATGTGCTCCCTAACTGGTAATAAAATGCCCCTCAGTGGAACTTTGGTTTCTATTACATGCAAAAGAAAGAGCAAGCCACTCCCAAAAGGTGGTCACTTCGATGTCAGAGGTAGGTTTCGGGGGGCCCAATAGTTGGCCTCGACCTGCCCAGTCCTCTCACCAGGTTCTTGACTCTGCCACAGGAAAGAATTCAAGGGCACAGTCACAGTAGAAAGTGAGAATAGGTTTAATATAACAGATAGGAAATACAGGTTCCACAGAGAGTGTGGCGTAGCTTCAGAAACTGAGCAGGGCCCACACCAAGTTTAACACAAAAGCAAGAAATGCATACTTAAAGGTCATTACAGAATACAGGCTGGCTCAGGAGAATGAGCAGCCGCTTGCCGAAAGTAAGTTTGGTACAAAGTAAAGCATACATGCCTCAGCCAGCAAAGTGCAGGTCGCCTCTGGGAAAGTGAGCAACAACCCTGCCTTCAGCTGGGATTTGGCTTTTATAGTTTCTCTATCTAATGAATATTCCATTATGGGGGTGTTTCCCACTTATATGCACCAGAATGTTCTGTGCTCTCCATAGACCATGACCAGGCACTGGATTGCATAAGCCAGCACCCCGTGGGTCTCATTTTCCCCTATTGGTGCTAAAAATAGGTCTAACTGGCTCTCCTGGGGAGAGCTCAGAGGTGGGGTACTGAGACTTCAGGAAGTGGCTGGAAACCCAAAGGCATGTCCTGAAACCCAATCCCAGGGAAACTGAGCACCTCCTGTATCAACTTGGCCTCTTGTGCTCCAGTTCCAGAAGCTCTGGGTGGTGACAGCTTGTCTCTGAGTTGTTCAAATGCTCTTCGGGCTTGAAGCCTTTGAGAGAGAACATCTATCCTGGCTAGCTCTGAAATGCTCTTCCTGTGGGTGTCCTTTGGTCACCTTGGAAGAGCTTGTCTCTCCCGACTGGCCCACAGGGAGATTCCCCTCAGGCTGACTTAATGACTCTTCATCCTTCTCAATTTTAGCTCCTACTAATGGCGTTTGTGTGGCATGTTTTGTGTTTCCACATAAAATAGAATTAAAGCAATGCTTAAAAGCATTAATGAACATTTGGTGATTCCCTGTCATACTCTTAAATTCTGGCCCAATTGAAAAATTTACATAGTTTCTGAATTTATTTGTTGAAAAGTTTTACATAATGTTTTCTTGGTATAAAAGAAAAACAGTGGGGTTCCCCAAGGGTGCCCCAAATT
>NW_007726842.1:387437-388111 GCF_000696425.1 Galeopterus variegatus
GATGGGTGACATTTATGAGTGCTTATTGATATCAGCACTGCCCTGAACACTTCACGTGTGTTTCTTCCTTGATTGTTTCAAGTAGAAGTGCTGATAATTGAAAAAGATAAGAACTAGCTCCAAAAGATGGCATGGCTAGAAAGTACCAGGGCCAGGGATTGAACCCCAGCAGTCTGCAGTGCAATTCTGACACTGACTAACTGGAATTAGGTCAGATTTCACAGGTCAAAGGCATAGTCCCTCACAAAGCTGACCTCACTCCAGATACAAGCCACCCAGGTCACTCAATGCCTCTGACCAACTGACTACAAATTCGAGTGTTCTCATGACCCCCTCAGGTTTGATAATTCTATAGAATTTGATAGATAATTCTATGAATTTGAACAATTCATAGAACTTAGGAAAGCACTATATTTATGGTTACAGTTTTATTATAAAGGATACAAATCAGGATCAGACAAAAGAAGAGACGCACAGGGCAAGAGAAGTTCTCAAAAGTGATTGTCCCTGGAACGTGTCACCCTCCCAGCACAATTAGCCAGGACTCTCCAGTGAGTTTTAGTGTCCAGAGTTTTTACTCGGGTTTCATTATGTAGGCATGATTGATTGAATCAATCTCTAGCCCCCAACTCCTTCTCTGATAATACATGGCTCAAAGCCCCAACCTTCTGGTC
>NW_007726842.1:388196-388765 GCF_000696425.1 Galeopterus variegatus
CTCATTAGCATAGACTCAGGTATGGTCTGAGGGGCCACTTTTACTACTACTACTTGGAAAATTCCAAGGGTTTAGAGGCTCCCTTCCAGGAGTCAGGCACAAAGGCCACCAAATTATTATACAATATAGTCTAACCCCAAAGCCTCATCAGAGAGTTTCAGAAGACTCTCAGCCCCTTTCTCTCCTCAGGCGCAACATCTACAGTAAGCCTCCTAGTTAAACACAGACTTCTTCACCTGAGGTCTTGCCTGAGGCCCATCTGCATGGGTCAGTAGAAGGGCTGCCTTTGAGAATCCAAGACTGAATGTTCAGGGTCCTAAAAAGTTTCCCGGCAAGAGGATGCAGATTTTCCCTGCAGAAACAGCCAGCCACCCATTTGGACAGCAAACACTTCCATGCATTTAAATGGGACCCAGAAGCCAGAGGAGCATTTCCCAGAAGCAGAGTGCAGCATCTTGTTAAGTGCACTAAAAATCATATCTGTAATCAGCCGCTGTTTACAGCAGTTAGCAGCTACTTGCCACTGTGGCGAGGAGCATATGCTGGGCTGACACCTGCTATCAGTGGCT
>NW_007726842.1:390783-392352 GCF_000696425.1 Galeopterus variegatus
CATTGAAAACCAGCGATAACCTACCTCCAAACACCGTATGCACACTCACACACACTTGCACGCTTACTCACATGCTCACACATGTCCCTGGCTGTCTGACTGCTCACAGTGTGAGCTCAGGAACTAGACAGGTTCAGACGTGGAGACACACTTGTAAGTAGTATTTGAAGAATATTACTTAACGTATTATAACTGCATTTCCATTCCTCATAACTTTTGAAAACAAAATCTTGGATAGTTGTGACCTTGAATAAGTCTGCTTTGACTCTCAGGTTTTCCATCTGTCAATAGGCAAAATGACCCCTGCCTCACAGAAATGGCTGTTGGAGGGTCTTAAAGAGACAAAAGCTGCAGAGGTGCTGGCATTGTACGGGGGCGGGGGGCTAGGCAGGGGCCTGACACCACTGGTTCCCTCTCTCTGACTCTGTCCTCACTGGTACCTCAGCCCCGCCTTGGCTCACCTGCCTGCAGACACCTGCCCATGGTCCTGAAGGATCCAGATGGTAAATTCTCAGGCAAAGCTCAGAGGAGAGAGGCCCCACTGTGGCTGGTGGGAGAGAGATTCTCAGGAGGTTGTTTGCTGTGGGTTCAGAGAGGTTCAAAGGGGAGAAGAGGGGCATTTCTCAACCAATAACTTTAATATTTTATTATGGTTATTTATTTATTTTTAAATAAAGAAAACAAAATTTATTGCTTACAGTTTCTAAGGTTGGGAAGTCCAAAGTTTAAGGAACACATCTGGTAGTGTTGACAGTGACCCAGCGGTCTTACATTGCAAGATAGTGGAAGCAGAGAGAGCAGAGAAAGACTAACCTCCTCATTCACTCTACTTTAAAGGCCTCCAAATCATGCCCTTGACCACCATTTTTAATCCATTCACTACTGCATGGTCCTACAATCCAATCACCTCTTCAAGGCTCCACCTTTCGATGACCATAATAGGATTTCCCACCGTCTTAGCAGTCACAGTGGGGACCAAGTTTCTATAACTTTAATTTTTTAAAATCCATATATCCCCCAGCTGTGACTGAGGGCCATTGGTGTGGATCCAGTGAATGAGCTCATGGTTGTCAGTTGGTCATAACATTTGACCTATCGTCTGACGGGTTACTTGAAGTTTGACTCCTTGTGAGTTAGCCACTGTGGTGGTTTTTGTGAAGCAGACAGACCACCCATGCACACAACGAGTTAATGAAGCAGGACAGGCAGCATGGAACAACAGAAGCCTAGGATTCATTGCAAGCTGGTCTTCCAAGGCTCAGAAAAGCTGCCTGGGGCAGTGGAGTTTCATCTGCTCATGCGCACTTGCACTGCAGCTTAGGGCCCTCAGTTTTATACCCTGGAGCAATGGGAATCACTGGTCTAAAGTGCTGAAGGACATCCTGTTTCTCAAGGGCGGGGGATGGGAGGTGGGGGTAGGTTGGTGCTGGGGTGAAGAGTGAGGGTAGATGGGGGTGGGGGATGAGGGTAGATGGAGGTAAATGATCCCAGGCTATTCCAGCCAGTCCCTTCATATCTCAGGATGTTGCATTCCCAGCACATTCTGCAGTTATTCTGGAGAATACCAGT
>NW_007726842.1:392760-404997 GCF_000696425.1 Galeopterus variegatus
CTTCATATCTCAGGATGTTGCATTCCCAGCACATTCTGCAGTTATTCTGGAGAATACCAGTGAGAAAGATGGGAGAACTGGGTTGGTCCAAGGCCACCCGGAGAAATGTCCTGAAGTTTTGATTGCTACGTAGCATTCAGTTCTTTTTGCTCATGTTTTTATTTGTATCCTTTACTACCATAATAGATCTGATGAAATGGATAAGGAACATTGATGTTGGAATATATGAAATGAATGAGGAGCATAAACATGATGACGGTTCCTTAAATGTGCCTCAGGATGATCTTTACCTGGTTGTACCCTGCACTCATTTGCTCACCACGCACACACGCTGCATCCTGAACTCCCAAAGTCAGTATTAAAAAGAGAAAAATAGACTGATGATTATGTCTAACTTGGCTTTTCATTTATTTAGAATAAAATAGAATAAAGGGGTTTTTTGTTTATTTTTTTAACCCCAAATGTGTTATTTACAGAGACATACTA
This sequence comes from Galeopterus variegatus, assembly GCF_000696425.1. NCBI lineage: Eukaryota > Metazoa > Chordata > Mammalia > Dermoptera > Cynocephalidae > Galeopterus > Galeopterus variegatus. The sequence goes on from NW_007726842.1 coordinate 393,247, forward strand.
AAAAGAAAGAAAAACAAAGCCTAAAATATCAACCTATTTTTTCATCTCATCATATAAAAGGAAAATACAAAAATTATAAAAATTAATGAGTTTACTTTTAAAGTGCACATTGCAATAACTTCCAGCATCACATCATGAAAGTAGGGTTTGTCTGTTTCTGATGCACCGGCACCTAGTTCAACCTCAATCTGCATTTAATACATATTCAGTCCCCAAACCAAGCCTGATATATCATAACAGTTTGAAATTTATTGTCAATGGGCCGGCCCGGTGGTGCACTGGAGAGTGCGCCACTTGGGAGCGTGGCGGCGCTCCCACTGAGGGTTTGGATCCCATGTGGAGACCGGTTCCCGCTCACTGGCTGAGCGTGGTGCGGGCGCAACACCAAGGGTTGCGATCCTGTTGCCAGTCCCTGGTACGGGCGGGACACTGAGGGTTGCGATCCCGTTACCGGTCAGTAAAAAAGACAAAAAGGAAAGAAAAAAAAAGAAATTTATTGTCAACAAATCATGTTTTTCTAACATAATTAATCTGAAGGAAATTAAACTGTATGCATCTCTTAATAAGAGGAAATAAGTTAAAAATTTGACTATATATTATGATATTATTAAATACAATTAGAAATATAATTTAAAATGCACTCTTTAATACCAAGTTCTACATGATACTTTAAACAAGAGTGACAAAATAGAGAGGAAATAAGTTAAAAATTTGACTATATATTATGATATTATTAAATACAATTAGAAATATGATTTAAAATGCACTCTTTAATACCAAGTTCTACATGATACTTTAAACAAGAGTGACAAAATAATTTTTAAAATTCTGAAGGCATTTGGTAAGATTATATACTGCTGTGAGTATGGTTCATGAGTCAAAAAACAGTGCTGAGGGAGGCCTTAGACTCTTTGGACAAGCTTGTGAATTGGCTAATTAGAGGAGTTTTGTATTTGCGGGGTGGAGATTAATTTTTCCTGAAATAGCCATGTTAGGATGGGGAGCCATTTGCTGTTTTGGCAAATAACAGCAGACACTTATTTAATGTGTACTACGTGCCAGGTATCATCGATAAACAATTTTTTTAGTGTTAGCTGTTTAATCCTCCCAACTGCTCTTTGAGACAGCACCATTACTAATGTCCCCATTTTACAGATGAGGAAACTGAGATACTGAGGTCCAAGCAAAGTGATAACTCTAACCAGGCTGTCTGCTTCCAGACTCCACGTGTTGAACTGCTATGCTATGTGCTTATCACAAAGCACATGGATTCATGGTGGACTTCTCTGGTATGTGGGGTTGTCATTTTTCCTCACCCTCAACCCCTGGTCTCCAGCCCTAAAGCAAATACTCTGTCCTTGCCAGGTTTAAGAAGCTGGTCCTGTGTTAGCCCAAGGGCCCTCTCTTTCCTCTTCCAAGGGAAGTAAGCTGTAAATTGACTCTCTGACTGTCTAGGGCTAAGAGTGTGACTTGGGGTATGTATGTATTTCTTCGTTCTCACTTCTATGGTTCTGTTCCTGTAAACTTGGCAGTAGCTGCTGAACCATAAGTAAATCTAAAGCATACAGATCATTAGGGGAAGTATTGAGTCATCTGCTGGGAGAACAGGCCCGGATTAATGGGGGTTGGCTCAGCACACTACTCTGGGTCAGCTGCAGGGAAGATTTAAGAGATTCTGGACGAGAGATCAGGGCACCAAAAAGCATGAAGGCAGGGCACAGCCCCTTCCTCCCCGGCCTCTCTAATGGCTCTTCACACTCCTGGTCCTCTCCATGGAGTGTGTTCCGGCTGTCCTTGGTAGTTATGGCTTATCTTTGTGGAACTATCTTAGGCAGATTAGAGGCTGGGGACTTCAGCTTCAGAATCAGGTTGGAATCCCTACTCTTCCCTTTATCTGCTGTGTGACCTTAGGCAAGTTATCTCACCTCTCTGAGCTTCTGTGACCTCATCTGTACTCTGGGTTAACAATAATTTTCACCTAATGGGACTGTTGTGAAGAGTAAAGTTATAAAGTATAAAGTACACCCCAGTGCCTGGCTCGGAGTAATTACACAGAGCACAGTTCTGCACTTAAGTACACTGCATTTAGATGCTTGCTGTCGCTAATACACACATACATATCAATACACACATGCATACATGCATATATCTATACAAGTATGTATGTATACATGCATGCATGCATGTATTTCTTACTTTTTATCCCTCTGGGTGGCTGGGGAAACTTAGACTTGTCAAATAATATTTTTGTTCTTTATTACTATGTAACAACCACCCTAAAACATAGAGACTTAAAACAACCACGTTTTGTCATGGCTCACGATTCTGTGAGTTGACTGGGCTCAGCTGGGCAGTCCTTCTGCTCCACACAAAGTTAGCTGGGGTTGCACTCACCTGGGGGCTCAACCTGGCTGATTCCATTCAAGACAGCTCAACCACATGGCTGCACCTGTATGTGGCCTCCATGTGGCATGTGGTTGGATTCCAAGAAGAAGCGTCCCAGGCGTGAGTGTTCTAAAAGTCCCAGGTGGAAGCTGCAAGACTTCTTATGACCTAGCCTTGGAGGTCAGATGGCATCACTATTGCTGCATTGGCCATGTAATCCACTAAAGCCAGTGCAGAATCAAGGGGAAGTGGAGTCCACCTCTGGAAGCAAGGAGCAGCATGTGTGTACTGGGAGGGAGGAATTAATGGCACCAATCTGGGGAGTCTGTCTATGATATGCACTACACTGAGGAATGCAAAAAAATGTGTCTACAGTTCATTGATATTGTCCCTTCCTCTTTTCACCCTGGGTCACTGTGAAGCTAAGTCTCATCAGTTAACATCTTTGTCTCTTCAAGCTTGAGCATCTCCTTTTAGTTTGAATACTAAATCTAATAGAAGTTAAGTTCTCCAATAGAGCTGGTTTAAATAGCTTGTTGTGGATAATGTGTGGTCTATGTTCCCCTTTTTCTTTCAGAGATGGCTCCTAGGGATGCCCCAGTGTTCTGTAGCCACAGGGCCTTGATACACCCCCCTCTCCTCATTCTCTCAGGTACGTGGATAATGTGTGGTCTATGTTCCCCTTTTTCTTTCAGAGATGGCTCCTAGGGATGCCCCAATGTTCTGTAGCCACAGGGCCTTGATACACCCCCCTCTCCTCATTCTCTCAGGTATCTGATAAAGCATGACTGAGCCAGACCCGTGACTGCTGAGGCAGCACTGATGCGCCCGGTCTTAGGGGCTGCAGTGGGACCCAATCCTGGAATGCCTGGCCCAAGCCATTTGCTTCTGATCTTGACATCTCCCCCTATAAAGACTTCCATTCTGTTCCTCCATGTCCCCCTCCTGTGGCATGTCAAAACTCCTGGGTCTGTGTTCTGCTTACTCCTCCCACAGCCTGTCACTGCCTACCCTCAGCATTGCTCCTGCACCAAGTTGGTCCCCTTGGCTGAGGTTCTCCCACTGTATATCTGGAGCAGGGGACAACCTCGATGGCTGCAGGGTCCCCCATGTCAAGCTGAATTTGTCCACATCCCTCCCATCTCACCTCTCCTTGAGGTGTCACTCCTAGGTCTTTGGCACCTGCCTAATTTCTTCTCTCCAGCTCTGTGTCCCTCTGCCAGACACAGTCCCCCAGTCCATAGGGACAGGCTTTGGGCTTTGCAGGCTCACTACACCATTTGCTTCTGCCCCACAGCAGCTCTGCTCAGAGCCTATCAGGTAGAAGGGACACCCTGCTTATGCTGTGGAGGAAACGATGATTGCATTCTCTGGACTTGGCCCTAGAAATATTAAATAAATGCCAGAAAAACTTAGAAAACTCTTTCTTTCTTGACAGTGTCTGGCAGTCAAGATTAATGCCTCAACTTAAAAATATATATATTTTGGCAACAAAAACCTCAAACTCTTTCTTTGTAAGTCCTTGCTATAACAATCCCAATACTCCAGCCTATCACCAATAACCTCTCCCACCCCCACGCTACCAGGCAGAATAGCTACCTCTGGCTGACGCGGAAGACAGTTCTTTTGAGGAAATGCAAGATGAAAATCACAGTAATATGTTTCCCCCCCAAAATGCACATTCCCTAACTAGTAGCTACAATTGTGGTGACCATCATTCCCAGCAAGAACATTCAATTTGGGGTGGCAGGGACCAGTTGTGGTTACTCTGATATTAACCTGCCATGTGACTTTGGCAAGCCACCAGTGGGATGTGGTGGTGTGCTGTCTCCACCACGTCTCTGAGACCGCTTCCAGCCTGCTGTGGCTCACTCTCGACTCTCACCTGGCTGTGGTGACTACCTGCAGATGGCGCATGAGCAAGATCACTCAGCAGATCTTATTTATGGATCAGCTGACCAGCTTTTCAACTTGAATGTAAGCTCCCTAGGGCTGGGACTGTGTTGTGTTCACTGCAGAGTCCCCAGCAGCTAAAACAGTGCTTGGCATACAGTATGCACTCAATACTGAGTGAGTGTTGACTCCCTCCCACTGGTTCTCCCCAGGCACCTGTCCCATCTGTGATTTTTGTCAGGGATCAGAACACAATATCCCAAAATATGGCACCTTGGCACACCGAGTATTTTAAGCTAAAGGAAATTGAGAAGACCGCAGAAGCAGGAAGTCCCTCTGAGCCCCTCCGTCCTCTCTCCTGAAAATGAGCCACAGAAACTATAATTTCTCTTGCCCCTTCTTCCTTGAAGCAGCCCGTAAAACCTAGAAAGATTGCTCTCTGACCTCTTTCCTTCTTTTTCCCTTGAAGACCCTCATGTGACAGATGTCCTGCCCTATGCCCAGAGGAAAGGAGTGTCACACAGAGAGGCCAAGAGGAATCTGAACAAGTAGGCTTTGCTAAGTTCCCCCAGTTATCACCGTTAGACAGTTCTACCCTTTTTTCCTCGAGTCATCCTTCTGCACGACAGTCAATAAAAATGCACAGTTTTCCTCAGGTCTTCAGGTCTTCGTTTCTGAAGGCTCCCATGTCACATAAAACTTGTGTTAAATGAATTGGTATGCTTTTCTCTTATTAATCTGTTGTCTGTTGCAAGAGTCTCAGTTATGAGGCTTGCGATGCATAAGAAAAAGATACTGCTTTTTCTTACCTACCCTTATTTCCGCTTCCTGGGTCTTGGCCAGCCCACCTCTTGCTCACCAAGCTTTTGGGGGAGTGAAATTCTCAGCATCACTGGCCACTCTTTATACATGTCCATAGTGACGTGTGCATCATCCCAGAGTTGAGGTGGTGCCTCCAAGGAGGGTGGCACATTCTCTGGCTAATTCAGAGCTGCTCAGAGGACAGCAGGTCTCTGGGGGAAGGGGAGCAGGCCCTACTCAGACATCAGCAGTGGGAGGATGCCTGGAATGGAATGGGACGGTCCGGACAGGGAACACTACCCCATACCGGTGGTGTGCCTTGGGAGGAGGCATTGAGCGTCCAGGATGGGGAAGGGAACTACCTAAAAATGATGGAGGGAATCTTGGGGAATGAGGGGTGCAGATAACTGACATTTCTTTTTCTGAATATTTCCCCCCACAAGGTACAGAACAGTGAATGTCAGTGGGAGCTTGTCCAAGGCCTCCTAGTTCAGAAGTTCACTTTATTTTTCAGCAGGTCACACTCTGATAACCTCCAGGCACAAGGTGTTGGGGGGGGGGGGGGGGGAGTCACCTCCTAGATGAAGGAAACTCATTATACAATGTATCTCATTATACAGTTCATTAATTAAACAGGCCCCTACATATGGACATTTGCATTATTTTTAATCTTTTGCTATAATAAAAAGTTAGGGATTTATAAACTAGTGCTGGCATTACCCATACGAAATAACCTTCCTTCCTTCCTTCTTTCCTTCCTCCCTTCCTTCTTCATTAATTAAACAGGCCCCTACATATGGACATTTGCATTATTTTTAATCTTTTGCTATAACAAAAAGTTAGGGATTTATAAACTAGTGCTGGCATTACCCATACGAAATAACCTTCCTTCCTTCCTTCTTTCCTTCCTCCCTTCCTTTCTCCCCATCAATCCTCCTGCTTTCCTCCCTAATGTCCCCTCCCTCTCTCCCTCCCTCCCATCCCTCTCATTCATTCATTCATTCATTCACTCCACAAACATTCCCTAGGTGCTGCACTAGGTGCTCCAGTGGGTGTGATGGTCCTGTCACATTGGCCCATCACAGACCAGTGGAGGAAGGAGGATAGTTAGAGCTGGGAGCAGTGAGCAAGTCACCCACAACCTACCCTGATTTTATCTAGGAGGTAACTGTAGTTTTTCTGTTTTTACAAAAAGCAGATATTCTCTATGTATTGGTAAGAAAAAATTTCCAGGATACTAGATGTTAAAAGTAAAGTCACTCTGTGTATATGTGTGTGTGTGCATACTATTCTACTTTTGTAAAAAAATTTTTAAAGGAGAGAAAAAATAAGAATTTATACAAGAGGACTTCAAAAAGTTTGTAGAAAATGGAATTAAAATTTTAAAATAAAAAATATAAACGTTATTTCCTAACATAAGCTCTATCAAGTCCAAGACACTTTTATAAGCAATAATACCAGCCATTTATCCCTAAAAAACTGAGGGTTCTGGGAATTTAACTATGTCAGTGCAGTCTTTTTTACATTATTAATTGAAGAAAAATGCGTGCCCTTTAAAGACATTTTAAGATTAGGGAACAAAAAGGAGTTGGAAGGAGCCAAATCAGGATGATAAGGCCTAATGATCTCCCATCAAAACTCTCACAAAATTGCCCTTATCTGATGAGAGTGATGAGCAGGAGCATTGTTGTGGTGGAGAAGGACTCTCTGGTGATGCTTTCTCAGGTGTTTTTCTGCTAAAGCTTTGACTAACTTTCTCAAAACACTTTAAAAATAAACAATGTTTTCATTCTTTGGCCCTCTGGAAAGTGAACAAGAAAAATGCCTTGAGCACCCCAAAAAACTGTTACTGTGACCTTCACTCTTGACCGGTCCACTTTTGCTTGGACTGGACTTCTTCCTCCTCTTGGTAGCCATGGCTTTGATTGTGCTTTGTCTTCTGCATTGTACTGGTAAAGCCATGTTTCATCTCCTGTTACAATTCTTGGGATTTTGATCCCAGTTGTTTAAAACTTCCATTGAAAGTTCTGCTCTTATCTGCAGCTGATCTGGGCACAACAGTTTTGACACCCATTGAGCAGAAAGTTTGCTCAACTGTAATTTTTCATCAGAATTGTGTAAGCTGAGTCAATTGAGATGTCTGTGGTATTGGCTGTTGTTTCTGCTGTTAGTTGTAGGTCCTCTCCAATTACGGCATGAACATAATTAATTTTCTCCTTACAAATGGATGTGGGTGGTCTGCCACCGCAGGCTTCATCTTAACATTGTCTCATCCCTTCTTAAAACAAAGTGTCCATTTGTAAACTGCTGATTTCCTCGGGGCATTGTCCCCATAAACTTTTCAGAAAGCATCAATGATTTCACCATTCTTCCACCCAAGCTTCATAATAAATCTGATGTCTGTTCTTGCTTCAATTTCAGCAGAATTCATGTTGCTTTGGTAGGGGCTCTTTTCAAACTAATGTCTTCTCCTTCTTAGTGCCTCGAACTAGATCCTGTTCAGACATTTTATAACAAGATAGTATGAGTTTATTTTGGTGCAAAAAAAAATTTTTAAATCCATACATAATTTTTTCATAATACCCATTTTCCATGAACTTTTTGAAGATTCTTCACATTTACATGGGTCGTGTAAGCAAAAGAAACCCTGAAAAAATACACAAGACCTAGTAAGTATAGTTACCATTTGGGGTATGGGAAGGCTCATGGTAGGGAGAAGAGGAAGAGATGGAGGAAGAAACTTCATTATTCCTTAAAATTTTTGTGCCTGGAAATGTATTATTCCTCTTCTGAAAGTTGTATTTGAAGTCCCTCAAATCAGGGGAACATTCTGGTTAAATTTCCTTTATCTAGTGGCCAGCATAGTGTGTGACTGGGGTCTCCCTTGGTCATGACAAAATTGATTTCATAATAGAATCTGATCCTTCTCATTCTAGCCAAATCTATCTCATCTGAATCATTGCCCTCCAATTATGGGAGAGGAAAGAGAAAATGACTCGGCTTTTAAGGAAATGCCTAGATACTAATACATGTTTTTACTTCTCAGTTGGACTGAATTATGTTATTGATCTCCAAATTTGTGGGCTGTTTCTACCTTCAAAAGGCATTCAGTTTTACAAGTAAATGTTTTTAACTGTTGAAAGAATTGGTGAAATTCAGGTATGGATACTACTTGCCATACTTCCTGCAAAATTAACAGGTCAGAAACAAGCACCTGTTTCAACACCCTTTATTACTTTATGTCTCTATCTTTCTTTGAGCAAGTATCTGCTAGACACCTATTATAGGGGAAACTTCAGGTAAGGAAAGTCAGAAACAGATGTGGGTATGTGGGAATCACTGACATGTCCTTGGGAGCTTTTTTCTTCTTGTTATGTTTGAGGAAAATGATAAATTATCATTGCATTATAAATGGATTGGCATAATAAGTGGCTTATATTCTTTACTTTAATCATTACTGGTGATTTCCTGAGTCAAAATAATCAGGCCTTAACATATTAACTCAGTGAAGACTTGATCAATGTCTTTACTGAGAAAATATGTTATGACCTAGCCCATTATACCATCTATTATAATGTTCTTGGTCAATAATCATAATTTTTATTGTAATTATCGAAAGCTGGGGTTTCCCCTCTTGTGCAGAGTGTTGTAAATGCAGATGTATGAGATTGTGCAGGATCAAGGTGTCATCTGTAATAGCATATTCAGCTGGATTTATGTCCCGCTCCAATTAGGGGACAATCAAGCTCAAATTAATTTAGCTCACTGCTACTAATGAGCAACAGCAAAATCAGCTCACTATAAAAATTGTTATTGAATTTTATTTCCTTCCAACTGATGAACCTCCATGCACTGAGAGGTAATGGGTGTTGAAGGTCTGGTGGTGAGGGACATTGAGGGCTTTCTTGCCTGCCCCTGGTCATGGGCTTCATGATAGCTTTGTTCCTCGGTGGACCAACATCTAATGAGTTGTAAGAGGTTGACAGAGATGGGCTTCCTCTGCTAACTGATCCTTGACAGTTGTTTTTTGAATGAATTCTATGGTTTAGACGGCTGATATAAATATAATGCAAACCACATATGTGATTTAAAATTTTCTAGTAGCCACATCATTTTAAAAAGTGAAAAAAATAGGCAATGTTAACTTTAATATATTTTATTTAGCTCAATATAGCCAAACTATTATTATTTCAGTGTGCTAGCAATGTAAAATATTAATGCAATAGTTTACTTTAAAAAAAAAATTAGTCTTCAAAATCTAGCATGTATTTTACCTTGACAGCACATCCCGGTGCAGTTTGGCCTCATTTCAAATGACCAATAGCCATAGGTGGCTGGTGGCTAGCATATAAGACAGGGCTACCATATAAGAATCTCTTCTCTTCTAACAAAGCTTCACTTTCCTCTTTGCACACTGCGGGTAGGTGCTTGTGAGCTTTGGGTGCTCAATGGCTATAAAGAGCATGTGAAACCTACAAGCAAGAAAAGATACTACATTTTTGTTTTTGCTGTTAGTCTAGCAAGTCACTGTGGCAAATTTACAATCTCTGTGAATTGGCTTACAGTTCCTGTCACCATCCACCTTCCACATTAATAAAGGCAGAAGAGATCCTCATAAATATCCCATTTCCCCATTATCAGAGCTTGGCTTCACCAATTGTGGCTTCATAAAAAAGAAGGTTTTTTTAAGGTTATTATTTGTAGCCAAGAAAAATGCACGTTTTTTGGAACCTGACTTCCAACTAGTGCTATTACTTTGATATCAAACAGAGCATGAAGCATACTGTCAAATATATGTTTGGGGAATAAGAAGCCACTGAGTATTTTATCTTACTGGCAGTGTTGCTGAAGAAAGTGCAGGTTTAAATCTAGGAGACTATTTTAATTGTTTAATATTATAAAAATTTAATAGGAATTCTGAAGCGTAATACAAGGGCTGCATTTGTCACTGAACTTGATTACCGTAAACGAGGAGGCGGTAATGTGAGCCTGGAGCTCTGGGTTCCTATCACTTGGAGACCCTCACTCGCTGATGAAATGGGAGCAGGGAGGAAGAAAGCCACCGAGACGCCTACTCCAGGGCATGTAGTAGCCTCAATCAGGCTGCTCCCAGCGGGCGAGGAGGCCCCGCGCGGCAGCCCCGACGGGCTTCAGCCTGGCACGACCTCGTCGCTGCTCTTTCCATCCTCTTGCGTCTCAGGTAACAGGTGGCTCCCAGACCCCGATCGGGCTCCCTGCTCCCAGCGGTTTCCTCTTCAATGCATGCTCCACGCAGCCATCGAGAGCCCTAAGATGCGCGTGGGATGCCACCATCACTGCTCAGCACACTTGAAGGGCGCCCCCCGCCGTCGGCTAGAGGCGCTGCATCTCCCCACCGCGCCGCGGGCTCCCGCCGCCTGGCCCTGCTGCCTGCCTTCCTCCCGCTGACTCATAAGTCAGGCTCCCCCACTCTGCAGCCTCACGTTCCTCCAACGGGGTTCTTTCTCCCTTTCCCTCCTCAGGCTTGTTCCCCACCGTGAAGTTCAGCCCATCTTCTTTATAAGACTCTGCTTAGGCTCCACGTCCTCCAAAAAGCCATCTCCAAGCTCACCCCCCCCCCCCAGGGGACATGGCTTTGCTCTTCAGTGCCACTTTCAGCAAATGTACGCGCATCAGTCATCACGTCTATCTGGACAGCCATCTGCCATCTAAGTAAGCCCTTGCCTGCTGCTCACTAGGTGCTCAGATGATGTCCGCGGATGGGCGGGGCCGGCCCGGAGGCCGAGGCTTCTGGGGCCCGGGCGCTGCCTTTCCTCTGTGCTGGCAGATGAGGTGGGACCTCTCAGGCAGCTCCCGGGCCCCCATTCCTCCTCCAGGGCGAACTCATGAAGAGGCCGAGTCTTCAGCCCAACGCGTACTTTAGGAACCTTTCTTTACACGGAGGCCTGACTGCATCCCGTGCATGACGATGGACGTGTATGTTGCTTTGGTTCAGATTGGTGAGGTCTCGGGACCCCACCAGGAATGAAATGTGTGGAAAGGTGGGGGGCGATGGGAAGGTGGAGAGAGAATGCCTGAGAGGTCAGGAGTTTAATGTTCATCCTGATGACAGTGGGAGCCATCGATGCATTTTTAGCAGAGTGGGAAGATCAGGTGTACCTGGACCAAGATTCTTAGAGCCCAGCCTCAGCGGCACATGTTTCTGTATTTCTGCCGGTCTCTGATGGGAGAGAAATGCAGAGGAAAGGGCCAGAGACAGGAACGTGCGTGAGTTAAGAATTGCAATATGTTAAATAGAAGAAAACTCAGGGAACAGTGACTTAAACAAGATTGGGGGATATTTTTGTCCATCTAATAAGAAGTCTGGAAATGGGCCACTGAGGGCTGGCACAGTGGATCACAATGTTGTCAGTGTTTGTCCTGTCGCTCCGTTGTCTTAGTGCATGGGCTTTGTCCTCATGGTCACAGGATGCCTTCTCCTTTCAAGCAGGAGTGAGGGGGCAAGGTGAAGGGCCCAGAGCAAAGGGAGTCTATTTCCTGGACTGCCACCCAGGGACCCCTGCTTGCATCTCAGTCACGTGGGCACTATTGCGTGGGCACATCAGCTGTAAAGGAGCCTGGGAAATGTTGTGCCAACAATCTTGGGTTTCTGTTAATACAGAAGGAAAGAATAGATGCTAGGTGGGCAATCGG
>NW_007726842.1:406125-420824 GCF_000696425.1 Galeopterus variegatus
AACGTCCTGTGTCTTTATTCATATGATGGGGTTTCCTCTTCTGCGTATGTCTCTAATGGAACAAAGTGTTCACCCCTCACCCCTGCCAGTAATTATGATCATTGAAGATCTACTGAAATTATTCAGTCATTTTATAACTTGAGCTGGGAATATTTATGACTTTTTTCTCCCCTTCCCCTTGTGCCAAGTCAAATTTAGCCAAACATTTTGACTCACACAATTTTTTCCTCTGTAATAAAGGTTCTTCCTCTATTCTCAGAGCCTTCCGCACGGCCCCTGTACGCTGGGGGTTTTAGCGTCCTGTGGCTCTGTCCTCAGCCTTTGGTCAACCTTGTATTGTGATGTAAATGATCAGCACCAAATCCCCTTCTCTAAGATGTCCCTTACTCGTGCCCTCTCTGGGCTTCCCTGTTAACCTACCTGTGCTTCTGCAAACATCATTCTTCCTCTGTAATGAGAGTGCTCATTTATTTGTCTGCTGGAGGTTCTGGAAAGGAGAGATTTTTTCCTATCTATCTTTCTCCCTTGATCTCCCTTGAGAGGGTGGTAGACATCAATAAATGTTTGCTTAATGAGTGATCATGAAGAACTGAATAATAACAAAAGCCAAATCCATACGTGTCCTATATGACAGGCATTGTTCTTAATTGCTTTAAATATATGAACACATTGAATCCTTCACGTATCCTTTAAATATATGAACACACTGAATCTTTACTACTACCCTAGGAAGCAGGTAGTATCATCTTGATTTAATGGAGGAGGGAACTAACCAGAGAGAGATATTGAGTAGCTGGCTTAAGGTTACACGGCCATTATGCGAGAGAGCAAGACTGGGCCCTCGCGGCGTGATGCCAGTGCCCACCTGCTAGTTCCAGCATTGCACAGCCTTCTTGTTTGAGTGGAAGCCAACATTTATTTATGTGGCATTTGGGCCAGAAAGTAGAGCCTACCTTTGTCTGACTCAGGGGACTCCTCATGGGGATACCAGCCCCCCCTCAACTCCAGCAACTATCTGAGAATAGAAATAGATGCAAATAGCAGGAAGCTGGATTGATATGGATCTTCCTTAATGCCCGAGGACTGCCTGGTAGATGCCACGTAGTGTATGCTTCCCCAGGGCTGTGTGTGTGTCCACCAGCAGTGCTGGGGGAAGGAGGGCCACCCTCATACAGGACAATGCCCTCTGAAGGACCTGCTGTAGGTGGCTCTGCATCCACCTACCAATGTGACAAGTCACTCTGAGCCATCCTTACTCTGTGAAGCACAGATGCTTGTGGGTACTGGAGGCAGCTTGCCAGAATACCGCTGCCAGGAATTTCACAGACCAGAAACTTAAAAAAAAGAAAGAGAGAGAGAGAAGGGACTGAAATTAGGTTTTCCCTGTTTACATTGCCAACCAAGGGAAGAAGTAAAAGAAAAAGACCATCTCTTGCCAACATCATTTCATAAAAGTATTTTAACTCCCTAAAATATAAGTGGGGCTATCTTAGAAAAAAAATGAATGAAAAATCCATTAAATTGCACTCAGATGGTTAACACAATGAAAAACTCCGTCCTTGTTTTGTTCAGTTCAGCTTGAACCTGTGAAAATTCTGTCGGCCGTCATTGAAGGCTGGCTTTTGGAAACAGGTAGTATAGAAATAAAGAGAGCCCAGTCTTAGCCCTGCCACCCATTGCTTGTGTTGACCTTGGGCAATTTATTTAGTGTCTTTGATCTTTAGTTTCCTCCTCAATGAACTGGGAGCTCCTTTCCAGGGGCTTTGTGAAGACTAAATGAGGAGCAAGGAGCATGCCGGTGCCCGGTACCTGGGGCATGCTCGGAGTTTTGAGAGCAGTCAATCTCAAAGAGTGATCCCAGACAGGCAGCATTAACATCACCTGGGAACTTGTGAGAAATGCAACCTGCTGAATCAGAAACTGAGAGTGGAGCCTCAAAATCTGTATTTTCACCAGCCCTCTAGGTGATCCTTCCACACACTCAAGTTGGAGAACCACATCTGTAGAGAGAGTTGCCACCTAGCAATGGTGGCAGCTGCTGTGGCAGTACTTGGGCTCTGACAGAGCTCCCATAGCACCTGTGAAGAGGGGAACCCATAGGACTTCGGGTTTCCCTAGTAACTCTCTAGCTCACCAATCCATCACTCATGGAATGAGGCTTTCCCTAGACATGTTAATCCTGGATCACCCACCTGCCAATCACTATTAGATTCCTGATCAGGAGCTCAGGATACCTGTTCCCACCTCCAGCCTAGCAGTGGTGGTGACATTGCTCTGCAGGGAGTGGGGACTCCCGCCTCCCATCTGTATGTCTCCAGTGTTCAGATTGTAGGAGCTGGGACAAGCTGCACCCCGCAGATTGCTGTGGATGAGCTTTTCTCTGTGTCCCTCATTTCCTCAGTTGGGTGAAGCTGGTAGGTAGATGGAGTGGCTGACTGCCCTGTAAACACACTCTCTGCTATAGTCTAGTGCTGTATGATGCTATCAGGATTTTTGTCCCAAAGTCCAGCTACGACTGAGTCTCTCCCAAACAAAATGGTCCCTTCACAAGGCCCATTTTGAATAAATCCAAAGTCTTTATCCTGGAATGTGAGAGCCTCCAGAATCTCATGCCCACCAATTGAATGTCCTTTAAAATAATTTTTAAAGATATAGAAAGCACAAAAAAATAGTATAACATTTACTCAGAAGTGACACATGTTAATATGTTGTCACATTTACCTTTTTTTATTTTTTTAGTGAAATCGTTACAGGTAAAGTCTCCTTTCACCTCACTCTTTAAATCCATGTTTAGGGCATTTTCTTCTGTGAATCACTTCACACAACCTACACTCAAGCCTTCCTGGACCATGGAAATTCCTGGCGGGAAGCTGGTACTCTCCTACCTCCCTACCTTTGCCTACATGGGACCCCTGACTAGAATGTCCCCCAACCCCTCTGCTGTCCCATTCGACGTTTGCTCAAACTCCACTTAGCACCTGTTCAAGTGCTACACCTTCCATAAAGCCCCCTGGACTTTCTTTCTCCACGTTATTCCATTCCCCCATCCCTCCCCACTCTCACCTTGAGCTGGGGGTAACTTCTAAATCCCTGCATGTGGGGCACAGGATTGATTGAGAGAATGGGATTGAAGGCTCAGCTCGGTCATCGACTGACTGTGGGATCTTTGACAAACTCAACATCCTCTTCTGTGAAATCGGGATAATACTGTCTTTACAGGCTTGTTGAGAGAGAATGGCTGTGACAACAGGAATCGCACAAGGGGTTGTATATATCATCACAGATAAGGGACTGTTTATGTTTGCTAATGCTTCCTGGTTTTCACTACCATGTGTGGTGGTGCACGCACAAATCCAAGCTGCCTGAGGACAGAGTGAATCCCTGTTTGACTCATCTTTTATGCCACACAGACCTTAGTGTGATGCATTCGCACAATCAGGGCTCAAATTCGGTTGACTAGAGAATGTGTGGGGTTATAAGTACTGTGCTTGTTTCTGCCCCATCTCACCACAATATGGGAAATGGAACTTTTTTCTTGGCCACGTAGCAAGTGCTCACTATGTGTCTGGCACAGTGTTAGCTGGTTGTGGAGGCACAAAGAGGAGCTAGACATGATCCCCAAGGCTGGCTGGGCACATGTCCCCTTCATGGTGTTCATTTATTGCCTGAGCAGCAGCTCTCAGGTGGGGAGAGCTGATAAGGTCCCAAGAGGAAGGGGGTGCACTCCCCAAGAGCCTCTGAGATAATGCTCCAAGATCATTTGTGGAAATATCTCACAGCATCTGGCTTGGGAACAACCTCTTCAATGACATCTTGACAAATGGCGTTGCTAGGAAAACTGGCCAAATGTGAGCAAAACAGGTCCACAATCCCAGACCCTGGAAGTTCTGAAAACTGGAAATTTCCCATAACTTACTTGGCAGCAAAACCTGGACCAACCAGATGTGAGGCTATTTATGGTATTTATCCTAAGTGTGAAAATTCATGTCTTTTGCTGCAGGAGTGTGTGTGTGTGTGTGTGTGTGTGTGTGTGTGTGTGTGTGTGTGTGTGTGTGTGTGTGTGTGTGTGTGTGTGTGTGTGTGTGTGTGTGTGTGTGTGTGTGTGTGTGTGTGTGTGTGTGTGTGTGTGTGTGTGTGTGTGTGTGATTATGGGATACTTTCCCAGACCTTGTTGGAGATGTTTTGTAGCACACAGTAAATGCACTCTATCACCTTTCTAAAATCTGGGAAATTCTGAATTCCTAAACACATCTGGCCCCAAGGGTTTCAGCCCTAAGGATCGTGGACCTGCAGAGACCACAGCAGGGATGGCTCCTCTTCTGTCCATCCTGCCTCCCAGCAAGTTTTCATTCCTGTAGGTTTCCAGACAAATTATTTCCTTCCACCTGGGGAGATCAGCCCTGGTATCTTTGAAGTGCAGGCAGGGTTCAGCTCAACCTGCAGTTGAAGCCCAGAGGGATCCTTTACTCAATATAAAAATGTGTTTTTCTTAGTGTTAGAAATACAGCCCAGCGTGGGCTTACAGGAAAGATGGGCTCAGTGTTGCCTGCAGGCATCCTCTGGGCTGTCCTGGATGGCTGCACCCCACTCCAGGGGTTAATGCCCTATGCTCCTCACCCATTCACATACTCTGGACTTTCTCTCCTTCCTCCTCCTATCATGGTGTGTAGGGAAAATGTCCCGTTTTCTCAGGACTCTGCTAGGTTGTAAGCTCCTACATTCACTCTGCTCCAGTATTAAAGGGTGTATAGGCTCTGGGTCTCATGTCTCCAGACAGCGTTTACATTTTAGCAAGGGCACGTTGTTCTTTAACCCATAGGGTTGACTAATTGAGCATTTTCAGAAGAATATTTTGAGGTAGAGGAGTTGTTCTGGTCCAGTGCTACTTAAAAAAAGACCCCCAAGGGCCGGCCCGGTGGTGCACTGGAGAGTGTGCCCCTTGGGAGTGCGGCGGCGCTCCCGCCGAGGGTTCGGATCCCATGTGGAGACCGGTTCCCGCTCACTGGCTGAGCGTGGTGCGGGCGCAACACCGAGGGTTGCGATCCCGTTGCCGGTCAGTAAAAAAGACAAAAAGGAAAAAAAAAAAGACACCCAAGCCCAGGTAGTGGCTTCAGACAACCATTTTATGTTGCTCACAGTTGTGTGGGTGAGGACTTTGGGGAGTGCTTGGCTGGGCGGTTCCTCTCTGATCCACGTGAACTTAGCTGGGGTGGCTGGAGCATTCACTTCTGTCATATTCTGTCCATCTGAGCTGTCACAGGGCCTGCTGAGGTTTGGCAGGGGATGGGGGAATGGTCCTCATCTTCTGATGGCGCACGACAAAATCGCATTATAGGAGCTTATGAGATGCTGTGGCCCCTTCTGGAAAATATAGTATCCAGGCAGATCAGATGCCCACTGGGGGAATCTGTAACCCCAGCCCAAAGAATTATGATGGAGGAAACGTGGGTGCAGGAGAGGCCCAAACAAGATCTTTTTTTTGCACATATCTATGAGCACAGAGGAAGGAAGTTGATGTTAGGAGAACCAAGAAAATTCATGTGCCTACCCTCACTTGCATCCTACTCTCCCTGCCTCCCAAACTGGCTGTCCCCCTGTCCCCCAAACTTTACTTACCCCACCCCTTACACTTTTAGTATCCTCCATCCTGCAAACGTCTTGTACTCCCACCCCCCAAACTTCTTGTACCCCCACTTTCGAACTTCTTGTACCCATCCCCCAAACATCATTTGCTCCATTCCCCAAACTTCTGGTTCCCCCACCCCCCAACTTCATTTACTGCACCTCCCAAACTTCTTGTACCCCCCACCTACCAAACATTTTGTCCCCATCCACAGGCACTGAAAACTCCTCTAACACGTGCAGAAAACTTTTCCTGCCCCTGCAAAATATAAAACTCAGAATTTTCATAGTGAGGCCCACTAAAGCCCACAGCAGGGGCTCTCCAGAGAGTTAGTTGTGACAACAGGAAGGCAGCAGGAGCCCTAAGGTTCTGGAGCATTTCAGGAGGGGAGGAGGCACTCAGGGAGAGCAATGGTCAGGAGGGGACCAGGCTTTCCCCATCTCGTAGGGGCATGGAGGGACACTGCCAGGCCCGAGCATCTCTGCTGGCTGCTCGGCTTCCCCTCTTTCTGGCACACTGTCATTACCTGACTCCTGCTGGAGACCCCATCTGCCACGTGGGCTTAGGATTGTGGGAGTTTGTGAGCTGGGTATTAGAGCATCACCTTCTAGAAACTTGACTAGGAGCCAAGGAGCATTTTTATTTCAGCATGTTAAAACAGCCTTCACCTGGCCACCTGTATTTACAAGTTTGTAATTTTATCTCAGCCACTGCCCGTTGGCTGCAAGTGTGCTCTGAAAGGCAATTTTATTACCACCACTGTAAATGCCGGCTGAGAGCTGCCAGTTTCCTGGCTGACCAGGGACCAGGGTGCCTGAATCCTTTCATTCTAGAGTGTGATGTGAAATTGAAATTGGGCTGGGGCTGGATTCTTTCCTCCAACTGAGTTGCCTTTAAAAGGAAAAGAATCTCTGTAAAACCTGGGGATCAATCTGATTGGCAAATCTCCCAGGCAGGCAGCCAACTCCCAGGTTTCCCTGTGGATTATCTGCTTGGTGGCTTCTCCGGGATGCCTCTCCTGCCCTGGCTGCCCTGCCTCTCAGCCTCCCTGGATTCCCTGTCTCCCTCTGGGAACTGGGGTCAGCTAAAGAGACACAGCCTTGTTCTGGAACAAGCCTGAACCCAAGTTGGGATAATAGACCTTCTGGAAAATAAAAATGACATCTCAAATTTCCAGGACAAAAGAAACACATTTTGGATATTTCATGGTTTTCTATTATCCACACCACTAACTCTCTCTTTCCTCACTGACATCTGAAAAGTGAGGAAGATGATGCAGGTCATTCTGCAACTGAACACCAGGGGGGGCAGCGGAAGGGGCAGTGTGTTTAACCCCAGAAGAACAGGAGACAGAGGTGGGTGGGGATTTGGGGTGAGGTGTGGGCAGAGGCTTGCAACTACTCACCTCACTGATTGCCATGGCCCCCTGTGAAGGAGGCAGAGGCAGTTGGACGAGTTCCTGTTCCATCCTGGGTGTCAGTGACCTCATCAGCAAAATAGAGATAATAGTAATGTCTTCCTCATAGGGTGGCCTCTTACTCTGTTCCAGCTGATACAACAGAATGCCATAGACTGCTGGCTTATATACAGCAGAAATTTATTTCTCCCAGTCTGGATGGGAAGTGTGAGATCAAGGTGCCGGCAGATTTGGTGTCTTGTGAGCACCTGCTTCCTGGTTCATAGATGGTGCCTCCTTGCTGTTTGTCCCCTCAGGGGCCTCTTTTATAAGGGCACTAATCCCACTCATGGGGGCTCTGCCCTCATGGGCAAATCATCTCCCAAAGGCTCTGCCTCCTAATATCACCTTGGGGGTTAGGGTGTCAACATATGAGTTTTGGGAGGCAGACATTCAGCCTATAGCAGGTGGATTGGACAATTAAATGAGACAATATATGCAAAGCACGAAGGACGGTGCCTGCAACACAGGAAATGCTCAATAAGCGCTCACCATGGTTGCCGCTGTCACTGTTTGATAGAGGAATGAACAAAGGCGGCCTGGTAAAACAGAAAACCTGCTGTGCCAGATGGACATGCGTAAGCTTGGCTCCTAATCCCAGTCTCCCAGTAGCTATCACATGACCACGGGCAAATTCTTTAACTTCTCTGAGCCTCAGTTTCCACTCCTGCAAAACAAGAACATTGGAGTAGCTGGTTTCTAAAGCCCCTCCTGCTAGAAAATGTTAGGAACCTTCTATGGAAAATGCAAGATCAAGTAGAGCTTTACATCACCGACATGGAAGGGGAAGGAAGAAAGGTGGGCAGGGAGGGGAGATGTGGGACCCAGGGGTGGGTGGGGGTTCCAGAAGCATCTGACTCATCTCTGGACCCTGCAGGAATGGTCTGGGGCAGCATGGCTTGTCCTGTGAGGTAATGGACAGGGTGGCCGTGGTTTCTGCAGGTGACTTGGGGGTGAGGGGTACAGGACGGCTGCCAGGAAACATCCTCAAGTAGAAATGGTCACTGCAGACACTGCGCAGTTGTTCCCAGATGCTTTAGGAACACCTCATTGATCTGCTCAGGTCGTCACCCCGCAGGGGGCATTGGGTGCCTCTGGGGGCCCAGGTCCTTCCTCCTTCACCGCAGGGAATGAGCAGAAGCACTTATTCCTCACGCAAGTCGGGCATCTGAGCGCCCAGCTGGACTGTGGAAGGGCGGCCCAGGCAACAGCGGATGGAAATGCGGGTCTCCGGAGTGACAGCAGGAGAAGGCCGGAGCGGGAATTGTGCGGTCAGAGGGAGTCAAGGCCAGAGGAGCCCAGAGACGGATGAGGGGACAGTGGCTGCGCTGTCTTGCCCCGCTCTGGGTTCTACACCTGTCACTCGGTCATTGTGAAGCCGACGGCTCTCCACTCTGTCTCCCGAGAGCATGAGAAATCAGCCGGGCAGTGCATGCGAGGCAGCCGCTGCACAAACGCTGCGTAGGTCGTCGTAGTGGGGAAGGTGAGGGCTGGAGGGCCCGTGCACAGACCCTCGGGGTCCCTGAGCTCCGCGGTGCTTGCAAACTCAGTTCTGCGCCTGGACACAGTCATCCTAGCCAGCCGCGATCCCAGTGAGAAAAGAAATACTTCGACCGCTCTGATTCACTCACCAAGCACTTCCTAATGCTAAAAGCAGGGATATCTGGCCCTGATCCTGAATAAGACCCAGACCGTCCTAAAACCATCTCATAGGCCACCGTGTGTGTGTGTGTGTGTGTGTGTGTGTGTGTGTGTGTGTGTGTGCGCGCGCGCGCGCGCGCGAGTGTGTGTGTGAGTGCGAGTGTGTGTGTGTGTGAGTGCGAGTGTGTGTGTGTGTGTGAGTGCGAGTGTGTGTGTGTGAGTGTGTGTGAGTGCGAGTGTGTGTGTGAGTGTGTGTGTGAGTGCGAGTGTGTGTGTGAGTCCGAGTGTGTGTGAGTGCGAGTGTGTGTGTGTGTGAGTGTGTGTGTGTGAGTGTGAGTGCGTGTTTGTGTAACAGGCAGAAAGACTGTGACGGTGCTTCTCCACCTTCAGTGCATCCAAGAGTCAATTGGAGATCTTGCTAAAACGAAGATTCGGATCAGTCAGTCTGGGGTGGGCCTNGTCCTAAAACCATCTCATAGGCCACCGTGTGTGTGTGTGTGTGTGTGTGTGTGTGTGTGTGAGTGCGAGTGTGTGTGTGTGAGTGCGAGTGTGTGTGTGTGTGTGAGTGCGAGTGTGTGTGTGAGTGTGTGTGAGTGCGAGTGTGTGTGTGTGAGTGTGTGAGTGCGAGTGTGTGTGTGAGTGCGAGTGTGTGTGTGAGTGTGTGTGAGTGCGAGTGTGTGTGAGTGTGTGTGTGAGTGCGAGTGTGTGTGAGTGCGAGTGTGTGTGTGTGTGTGAGTGTGTGTGTGTGAGTGTGAGTGCGTGTTTGTGTAACAGGCAGAAAGACTGTGACGGTGCTTCTCCACCTTCAGTGCATCCAAGAGTCAATTGGAGATCTTGCTAAAACGAAGATTCGGATCAGTCAGTCTGGGGTGGGCCTGGGATTCTGCATTTCTAACAAGCTCCTAGGGGATTCAAATGAGGCTGGGGCAGGACTAACTTTGCATAACAAGGGACAGTGAGGCTCTGATGACTGTTGTCCCCCAGTGTAGAGGACCAACACAGGAGAGAGGGAGTGACTGAGTTTTCCCGCCAGAGGCTGGTGGATTAAGGGTACGTTTCTCGCGGTTTCTCTTTCAATCTAGGCCTCCCACGATGAAAAGGCCATCAGCGTCAATAACTGGTGTAAAGAACAGTTTAGGGCCGGCCCCGTGGTGCACTCGGGAGAGTGCGGCGCTTGGGAGCGCAGCAGTGCTCCCGCCGCGGGTTCGGATCCTATATAAGGAGGGCGGGTGCCCTCACTGGCTGAGCGCGGTGCAGGCGACACCACACCAAGGGTTGCGTGTTGCGGTACCCTTACCGGTCGAAAAAAAGACAAAAGAAAAAAAAAAAGAACAGTTTATCAGACTTAATTTTTTTCCATCAGCATTAATGAGACATAGCCAAGAGACATTTCTGGTTGGGAGCTGGTGTGTGGAGAAAAGAAGTTTATAGCAAAACAGTTCTCAAACTGGAGCATGCATCAGGATTGCTTCAAGGGCTTGTGAGACACAGATTGCTGGGCCCCACCCTGAAGTTTCTAATAATTCAGTAGGTCTGGACCAGGGCCTAAGAATCTGCATTTTTAACAAATCCCTGGTGAACTTTGAGAACCATTGATTTATTAGCAAAAGACCCACCAGGGCACACAAGCCAGGGAAGAGGCTGGCTATGATGGGAGAGAGGACTGGATAGATCAGAGAGCAGATAAAGGAAGTCTGAGAGAGAAATGAGTGGGCAGCGTTGTGGAAGGGGAAGGGGTTTAGTTAAGTCTGGCCCTGAGACCATGAGGCTTGGCGCAGTTCAGCTGATATGACAAGATACTAAGAACTGACCACTGAGTTGTCAGCTGCCTAAGAGTGGTGGCCTGGGGCCTGTCCTGTGTTCTCCCACCCAGTGTAGTGGAGACATGGTCCTCCTGACCAAAGTGACTTTCTTCCCTCCCCCAGCTCTTTTGGAATCATGCCACATTTCAGGAGTCTGCCCCTAAAATAGAAGACCTGGCCCAAGCCCACCAGGCCCCTGTGGATGCTGGGCACCCTGGGGATTCGTTAACAGCTCTAGGGATTCTAGAGCTTGGGCAGAAGAGCCTCCGTCTGTGGTGGCATTTGAGACGTGTTGGTTTCCAGGATGCAGCAGCCTCATGGTGAGAAAGAGGCATTATATAAAATTCCAAATGAAGGGGAGCGGGGAGGGAAGGGCTGGCTGGCATTTTGGCTGCCCTGGATCCTCTGAGAGGAGAAACCACTCATGCTTGAGTTAATGTCAATTCAAGGGAGTATTTCCGTAAAGTGGTCCTTGGAGCAGAAAGACGCAGTGTTTCGTATTTTCCACTGCCTCTGGTAAGCCATGCCAATGGAGTGCCACTGGGGTTTCTGTATGAGGAAAACCACTAATTGCATTATAAGCAGTATTTGCCCATTAGCTCCGATGGAATTGTCTCCTAACAGAGTCCTTTGGGGGAGTGCTATTTCAGGTGGGGGATGGGAAGAAAGGGAATTGAAAAGTAATTGAAATTTGCAAATGTCATTTTCTTGGGCCCTGGACAGAATGGGTTCCATACATCCAGCAGGGGGCAGCAATGCACAGACATTAATTCTGGTCATGTGAATGGCTTGGAGAGGTATCTGAAATAGCAAAGCCCTAAGGTTGGCTCAGGAGGTTTACAGACAATTTCCAGGCCTGACAAAGCTGGGACTGTCACACCTACCTTTACCACCACCACCCCCCCCCAGGCACACCTTTGATTTTGCTCAATATGCTGAGAAGTCAATAAATGTGTAGGTCCACTGGGTTTTTTTGTTTTTTGTTTTCCTTTTTGTCTTTTTTCGTGTCCGGCAACGGATTGCAACCCTCGGTGTCACGCCCACACCGGACCGGGACTGGCAACGGAATCGCAACCCTCGGTGTTGCACCCGTACCTCGCTCAGCCAGTGAGCGGGAACCGGTCTGCATGTGGGATCCGAACCCTCGGCGGGAGCGCCGCTGCGCTCTCAAGCAGCGCACTGTAGCAGTGCGCCACCGGGCCGGCCCTGGTCCACTGGGTTTTAATTCTGAAAATTTTCTTTAACATTTTGGCTGTGTTGTGTAATTTAGAATTTCTTCAGCCTAATGGAACGTTATAAGTAAACTAGGATTAAGAAACCAGCCTTATTAGTATGACAGTTTGGTTAGTAGACATTTAAAAATTGAAATGCAATCCATCTCCCTCCTAAATTGAAATTTTTTTAGAGCTGTACCTGGTATGACACCCACACACCAAGTTGGGTAACTTATTTTTTGATATCCATTTGAAAGGGGAGGAAAAAAGCCTCCAAAAATGTACCCAAACAAATCTCAAAGAATTGTTTGCTTTTCCCAAATTAGGGATATAAAAGACCTGTTAGTTTGTCCATTCCTAAGACTATTTAGGAATGTGGCCCATATATATTTTCTCAGCAATTTGTCAAGTTTGCTTGTAAATGACTTTAATGATAGATGGCTTTGCCTGCTTCGCTGGGCTGGAAAATTCTGCAGCCCCACACACTTCTCCTTCAGGAAGCTTCTTGCATCTTGCATAATGTTTCTGCCAACCACCTTCTCCCGTTACCCCCCCCCCCAGGTTAATTTAATCCTATTGTTCTTAAATGAACCACCCTAAATCATCCTCCTCCCCTCCCCTGTCTTTCTCCTCACTGTTTAAACCCTTCAAGGATGTAATAGTGTGGAAAATATTTCAATCATTATGTCTCCTTTTCAGCCGACCAATTCCATTTGGTGCAGCTCATGGTGAAGTGCAATTTTTCACAGCATTGTTTTTTTTAGTTTAAATAACATGCAGTGCACCATTGCTAAAGGTCTTCTGGAACATTCCTCATGGGGTCTTGCCATTAAATAGAATTTTGATGGAAAACAAACTCAACATTCCATAGGAGGAAAGGCTGTTGACCTCCCAGCACTAATTGGCTATAAATTTAGTTAAAGGCCCATCTGCCCTGGGAATTAGACCATCTTCTCTGTGCTCAGAGTAGTGCCCCGTATTAGATACTTAATGGATAGACTTAGTGAATAAATATGTATTTGTAAGTGCATCATTTAGAAAACAGACAAGTGAAAGGAATTTAATTCTGCTAGGCCAGCAAAATGTAATTTTTCTTGTTTCTTGCCTTGTCCTGCCACATGTCAGTTCCTCAGTTTGCTGGTTCTATGACCTTGCATATATGAGGGTACTTCAAATAGTTCATGGAAAAATAGAATTAAAAGATAATGTAAATCTTTCCATTAACTTTTTGAAATACCGTTATATTACTCAACCTTGCTGAATCTGTTTCCTCAACTACAAAATAGGGAAGGCAAGATCTATTTTATAGGTTTGCTGTAAGGATCGAATAGATATGTACAATGTTTAGCAGAACATACAGTAAGTCCCCAGGACATACAGTTTTTTGCATTATTGTTGTTATGACTCCTATTACTATGCAGTTTATATCCTATCCCTGCCTCTTTCAAAGTCCCTGGCTGCATATACATTCTTATTTCTCAATAAATGTTACTCAGGGAAGCCTTCTTTGACCCCCCCCCCTGAAGGCCAGGTCCCCTGTGATTCGCTGTTGTATTTTCATATGTGTATATCCTTCTACGCACGCATCTAACTGTCGTTAAACAGTGGATCGTTCACATAAGGGGATGTAAATCTGGTCTTGGGTTGAGTGGTGAGTTCCCCAGCATTCAGTAAATGCCTTACAGGTTGTATTTATGAGATACTTATCTTTGTATGTATCAAATATTATATTTTAAAAGACAATAAAGAAAACAACATGGGTTTTGTCACTGTTTTGTCTATATCCTCCGTTAGAATGTGAGCTTAATGAGGCCTGAGGCTGAAAATATCTCAGTCTTATCTATAGTACCAGTGCCTAGACTCGTGTCCTACCATTAATAAGTGATTGAATGAACAGATGAAGAAAGAAATGAATGGATAAATGAATGAATGAACTTGAATTCCTCATTGAGTGAACCGGGCTCTTCACTCTCCCATGAGTATGTCAAGTCCAGTCTTTTTCCTGTATCACTACCCTCAAATTAAATGCTCTTTTCTTCCTAAATTGAGAGCACCTGAAGTCTCCTTTTCTTTCCTAAATCATCATGTTAAATGTACCTTCATATCCCAAGCTTGACTAAGAACTTCTCATGGGCAGGAGTCAGAGCCTACTCTTTCAGTAGAGTCCAGATCGCCACCCAGAAATGAACACACAGAGGGCTGTGGTGTCTACTTGTGGGACTATCAGGCTGTGATGTCTTTGGATTCAGGGCAAGGTCTAATTCATCTTTGGTGCCCAGAGCATATCACATCCTGAGCCTGTATGTGGTGGGAGTTTGCTCTGTTGATTAAGACTATGTGTTTACCAAGATCTGTCCCTCCATATACAGAAGTATGCTTCCTTAAAGAGTCCCAGTGCCATTTTACTATTTAACATGACTGAAAACCAGCAAGACCAAATCTCCTCCTGGTTACGTCATCATCTCACTCTGACTGTGGACGACTTCCTCCTTCAAGAGCTTCAGAATGACTTTCTAAGACACTCGCCCTAAGAATATCATGTAAGGAATGGCTCAGAAGATGACTTCTTTATTGTTAACTTGCACTGATGCCAAGACATCACTGTGTCATTTTGTGATGCTCACAAACAACCTGTTTGGTAATTCGTTTTACATTTTTAAGGAGAACTTAGGTGCATATGTGTGGGTCTGTGTCGGTTGGTGAGAGAGATGAAAGAGACATTCGAGTACCCTCCTGGAAGCTCACCAAATCATTCAGCCCACTTGTCTAGTTCAGAATTCACCGCACAACACAAAACAAGCTAAATCGTGGTGTGATAAAACACCGCAGCCTGGGCAATAATGAATATGCAGGCAGAAGAACAGAGTTAAGTACTGAGAGAGTCATCTGTTGTGGATAGTTTAATTTTCCCGTAGTGAAAAATCAAGGACAGAAGCACAAAAAGATCATGTTATTTTTTTTTT
>NW_007726842.1:421914-423108 GCF_000696425.1 Galeopterus variegatus
CTTCCATTTATGAGTCGACATGCAGTATTTCTCTTTCGGTGCCTGGCTAATTTTACTTAACATAATTTTCTCCAGGCTGATCATGCTAATTTTCAAAAGAGAAAAAGAAAAAAAGGGAGAGAGAGAGAGAGAGAGAGAGAGACAAAGAGAGAGAGGACAGCCTCCCAGAGAAGCTGTGAGCGCATTGGGCTAGGCTAATGTTCCTTAGAGAGAGAGAGAGAGAGAGAGAGAGAGAGAGAATAGATAGTAGCTAACATGAAAAGGATGAATATAAGATGTTGAATCGGTTGAATCAGCCCATCCGTGGTTCAGCTCTGGAAGACGGCAGGCCTGAGTCTATGAATACTGAGAAATAGCACCATACAATGGAGGTACCTTCCATTAGAAAATGCATTTGTACTCTGTGTTGCGTCTGTGGTTTCCATGGTGTGAAGTTGCTACCACCTTTGTTCCAATGCACTTTGAAAAGACAGGACATATTTATGAGCAAATGCACATGGATTTGTCCTTTCAAAATTATCCAGCGCATTAGAATGTCAACTATAGCAGCTGGAAAGCAGCCAGCAAATTAGGAGGCTACAGAAGAATTTTGTGAGTTTCAAAAATACTTTATTTCAATTCAAAGTTTACATAGAATGTTATATCTGGAGGGGAACTCAGGAGTCATTCAGTCTAACACCTTCATTGCGTAGGTAAGAATATGAGGCCTGTAAAAGAATGGCAATAATGTTAGCAGTAGCTAGATTTTGAATTTTCTGCTTCTGATCATACATTAGCAATTGTTCCATTATATCAAGCTGCATTTCTATCTGGAATATTTTTATAATGCCAATTAAGCTGGGCTCTTTGGGATGGCAGTGGAATTTTTTTAGTGTCCATTCTGTAATCTTTTTATACCTTAGGTGGAAGATTATCCCAGAACCAAAGGCTTACCTAAGGATAACAAAGCAATTCCATTGCCAGACAGTCCTAGAGCCCAGCCTGCGGAAACAATAAATGCCTGGAATGCTTTTTACCTGCATGTAGTTCAGCCTTTAAACTTAGGTCAAAAGGAGAAATTTTATGAAAAGTTCACTAAAAGTAAATAATGACAGGTCTTTAAATATCATAATATAAAAGACATATTTTTAAATGTTGCTTGTGCCTAAAATTCGATTAAATCAGCGTATCAATGACACTTTATAGTCTTTAGAA
>NW_007726842.1:423804-450944 GCF_000696425.1 Galeopterus variegatus
GTTGCTTGTGCCTAAAATTCGATTAAATCAGCGTATCAATGACACTTTATAGTCTTTAGAACTCATTCAACAAATATTTGAACACAACCACAGGCTAGGCTCTTTTCTAGGCACTGGGTACACATCAATGAACAAATAAGAAAAAATATGTGGGGAACAGGGCTTGGGGAATATATTAGTTGGGGTTCTCCAGAGAAACAGAACCAATAAGATGTGTGTGTGTGTATACACACATACACACATATATATTTATGAAGATGTGTGTGTGTGTATACACACATACACACATATATATTTATGTGTGTGTGTTTGTATATATATTTGCATATATATGTGTGCATGTGTGTGTGTGTGTGTGTGTATATATATATAGAGAGAGAGAGAGACTTAAGGAATTAAGTCACATGATTATGGAGTTTGGCAAGTCCAAAATCTGTAGAGCAGTCTGGCAGACTGGAGACCCGGGTAAGAGCTGATGTTGCAACTGGAGTCTGAAGTCTGTCTTCTGGCAGAATTCCCTCTTCCTCAGGGCACCTTAGTCTTTTTCTCTTAAAGCCTTCAACTGATTGGATGAGGCTCACCCACATTACAAAGAAGGACTGGCTTTACTCAAAATCTACTGATTTTGAATGTTAATTTCATCTTAAAAATACCCACCTAGCAACATCTAGATTGGTGTCTGACCAAATATCTTGCTACTTATGGCCTAGCCAAGTTGACACATAAAACTAACCATCTCAGAGAGCCAGACAATAAGCATAATAAATAAAGTTTGGAATAGCTTAGAAGGTAGTAAATGCTATAAAAAATAGAGCAAGGTGGATTACGTTTTTAAATAAGGTGGTTGTGGCCCCAAGAAGAATGCTTGAATGTATGTCAAAAGACTTGTCAAACGTCTTGAATGAGCATTTTGTACATGTTAAGTGCTCTGCAAAGGGGAAGAGTGGGGAGCAACACTCTCCTGCCCTCTAGGGACACTGGGTGAGATGAACAAGTGAAAAGACCCTCACAACGCTGAGTGGCAAGTGCCCTGAGGGAGCACAGAGCACACTGGCATGTAGGGACAGGCACTGCTGTCCTTGCTGACTTGGTTATCCTCTGGGGCAGGCTCAACATGAGGTCCCAGGAGCTGGACTGACTTAGCTCAAGTTCACAGACCAGGAACCTGAACCCAGGCCACCTGGCTTGTCTTCCTGTGTCGTCTTCTGGGAAAAACAACCCAACAGGCTTTGGCATAAGCCCTGTCTGAAACTCCCAAGCAGACTGTTGTCCAAGTGAAGATGAGTCTTTCACTCTGCATGAAGAAAAACAACCCCAGGCATCATGGTGCCACCAAGTGACATCAGGTGCCAGGCCCTGACAATGTGCATTGGCCACAGAGGGCATTGGTACTGTGGAGTCAGAAGATGCTTGTTGCCAGTGTATGACAGTGTGATTTCCTGGAGGGCGAGGGAGCCTCTGGAGATGAAACTGCTACAGCTTCTGCTTCCTTCATTCACACTGTAGAAGGACAGCCTTCCTCTTATGGTCGAGGGCATGAAACTCTGCTGTGCTTCTCAGCCCTTGGGAGAAAGGCTCATGATCAAAGGCACAGGCACACTGAATACAGTATCTCTAGGTGGACGCACAAGAAACTGGGAGACATGGTAGACTTCAAAGAAGAGAACTGGTGTCTGGTTGGGGAGCCTGACTTTTGTTGTCTCTTGGGTTTTGTACAGTGAACATGTATGACCTTCAAATATCATGTGACACAAGCTGATAGCAAATGCTTTTCTGGGGAAAGTGAGAGTTCCTAGAAGGCCACATGCTAGATTACATACCACATGGGCTCGGAGTCAGACAGTCACAGGTTTGTCACTTGTTCTCTGGGTGACCTTGCTTCTGTGCTCCAAGCTGCAGTTTTCACTCCAGGAAAATAGGACAATCATGAGTTTATGGTGAAGACAGAATGAAGGGATGAATCTAGACTCTTGAAGCCAGAAGTTGGTCTTGTCTGTCAGCCTCCCGGGTATGCTGAAGGCCACCACTGACGTACAGCCCTGGGTCTCGATCTGACAGCTATGATGGCATCTGGAGTGCCCTGTACTAACTGCTTTCCACAACCACCACCTTACCTCGTCAGCAACAAGCACTTCTATTGACTCTGCTCAGAAAGCTGGGGAGGTGTGTAGTGTATTTAGACCCGGTGCATATTAAAACGCTGTCAGGAGCTTAAAGGGGATGAAAAACTTGACTTCACAGCACAACTCGTCTCTCAAAGGATCTGCTTGAGCATTTTTTTCTAGACTTTGTTATCTCTTAAATCAACAATAGGTAATGCTTCTTTTTAAAATTTTACTTTTAGTGCATATGCTTCTTATCACCCACACAAGCAGTAAGCTTCTTTTTGGAAAAGACATTGTTTCATACATCGTTGTACCATTCAAATCCCCCACGTGAGGCTGCCACACTCATCTCCACCTTCGACCATGTTTAGTACAGAGTAGATTGGTTATCTATTTCTGTAAAACAAATCTCCCAAAACTTAGTGCCTTAACTCTCACAGTTCCTGTGAGTCAGGAATGCAGAAAGGTCTTGGATGGGTGTTCCCGGCTCAGCCTGGGCTGCAGTCATCTGAAGGCTTTCAAGATGGCACACTCATATGGCTGCCAAGTTGGTGCTGGCTCTTGGTGTCTCCATTCCATTTACATGGGCTTCATTGTAGGGCTACTTGAGTGTCCTCATAGCATGGTGGCTGGGTCCCCCAGAGCAAGTGCCCCAAGAGACCGATAGATGCTGTGATTCCTTTTATGACCTAGCTTCAGAAGACATTTATTAGCATTTCTGAGTACTCTGTTGGTCATATAGACCACCATGATTTAATATGGGAGACTAAATGAAGGCGTGAATACTAGGTGTACCCCTGGAGGCCATCTTCCTGGGTGATTGTAACACAGAGCTTAGACACAAAGGTACTTGGTAAGCACCTGAAAATTTGTTGATTACATGGTATGAGTACAGTGTGGATACAATCTATAAATGGTAAGAGGCAAAAGTTTGTTTGCTTTACTTCTTGGAGGGAGGTTACTCTAGGTCAGTGTCTCGAACATGAGACTTTAGATAATCATCTGGAGGCCTTGTTAAAATAAATTGCTGGGCCCCTTCCCTAGAGGTCCTGATTTAGTAGCTCTGGAGTGGGGTGGGAGACTTTGCATTTCTAGCAGGTTCTCACATGATTATGGTGCTTCTGCTCCAGGACCACACTTTGAGAACCACTGCTCTAATTTATGGAGATCCTAGTGTCTCCTTAAGAAAACCTGGTTTGAGGCAAATACATTCTTGGCCTCTTGGAGCTGAATGCCCAAACTGTCAAATTCATTAAGCATATCAACTTAGACGTGAGGTTTGGCAAATGATACACAGTTCATGTAAATGTACAAATCAGAGAAATACAGTATATGGACAGCTCTAAGCAGTGGCGTGCCTGCAAACTTTCTCTCCAAAATAAGTAAATAAATAAAAAGCTTTGATTTTGTAACTTTTGCCAATTTCCATGGTGTAAATGCTCCCAGCACAGCCAATGGCCACCAGTTTAACAACTAACTTGCAAAACTTCCTATGTCACAGTTGACTCTCCTTAGCTGGTATAACACCAGCCCCAGCTCTGAGCAAGTTCTTTTCCTTGTCATGTGTGATTCTGAGAAAGCTGTGGCCTAGGTGGGGTCTGGGGGTGGCCAGGTGATTCTAATTGCCCATCTTTTATACACAAAGCATAGGCTGTCAGGCGCTGGCCTTTTCTTCCTACCTAGAGTGTTTGAGACTTTCTGAGGTAGCTAAAGTGATAGGGTATGATTGTGCAGGCAATCCCATGTGGCATAGCAAATCCAAAATGGGACTTTTCAAATTCTCCCCTCCACACATACTCCATAATCTGCCCCTGACCTGTGCAGTCAATTCTGATGAGTTCTCCAGGCCTTCCCTCTAATCTAGGGTGACCTCTTAGAAACTCCTCCTCCTCAAAGGCCTCTCTGACCTTCCTTCACTTTGAAAACACACTGGCTCCTTTCTTGGGGGATGGTGACAGGAACTACTTCACTGAAATTCATATTTCGAGCTACCAACATGCCTAGTAAAGCTGTTATGTCTGAGTGTCTATGGAAGTTGGGTAGGAAATTCATTTGGCAATTCACCTTGTAGAAGGCTGGTGACAGTTTTTCTGTTTACCACCTTGAATCACTGTTTAAATCTTAAATTGCTATTTAACTTGTAAGCTTCTTGATGGTACACTCTTTTTTTGTGTGTTCCCCATGGCACCTTCCATGGAGCCTTGGGTAAAATAAACAATAAAGATTTAATAAGTTCTAATTTGGAATTCTCTCCATCGCAGAAAACATTGGCATCCTGACAGAGAGCTTTGGTTGCATTAATTACCAAGAGTGGATGATTTGGGAATTTCAGTTACCTTGAGTGACAAATGGAATAAGATTTTTTGGTAGGAAAGCCTTGCAGGGTATCCCATAATGTTTCTTTTTCAATATATAAAGGATGTGTTCTTAGAAAAATAGGACTCTTTCCAATCTAGTGCAATTTAAAAAAGCATAGCTTTTGGGGTATGCAGCATGGGAGCATTCTGGATAATTTTCTCTGCCTCTCCCAGCCTCAGTTACCTGATCTGTAAAATGAGACTAGTAATTCCTGCCTTGCAGGTCTGTTGTGAGGATGAAATGAGATGATCTGTGAAAAGTGCTGGAATGGACACATGGAGAGGGGACACACGTTGATCCCCCATGACTCTGAGTCTCATGACAAATTCTTATTTTTTGAGGGTGCATTACTTTTTGCTGTGAATTTCAAGTTTTTGCAATTTCTAAGGCAACATTAGTGACACAGATCAGCTTCCTTCCCACATGATGTGACTGGCAGGCCCTACTGAGCAGGGGACAGAGGGGAAGCATTGTGAGGATTAGCATTTCTGGAAGTGTTGAGATGGGGTGTTGAAGAAAGAGCTGTTTCTTCAGGGCCTAACCTGATTACCAAGATGATGGGTTTGAGATCACACAGAGCTGGATTTCTCTGCTTTCTCTCTGCTTCCCAAGGCTTCTTGGTTCTTGGGTTATTTTAATAATATAGCAGGAATTCAGCATTAGTAACTAGCCATTAATCCCAGATCTGGAAAGGACAACTTCAAAGATAGGGGCAGACCCGAAAGGAGGAGATAAACATTTAGCAGGTGCTCAGCAGGCTGCCCACAGTTAATACAGGCTTTTGGCTCAAGTCAGCTGTGAAAGGTAAAGTAGGAAAAATAGCTGCTCTTCAGTTGATCAGAAACACATTTATTAAGCACCAACTCTTTTGGGGTGCCAAGTCCCAAAATAGAAAGAAAAAAGCAAAGGACCTGATTTTCATATCCAGGAATTTACAGAGTAGATTTTTAAAAAGGTAATAGATGGTTGTAATTTAGTTGAACCTCCTTACTATATTAGGAAACAGGTTTCATACACAGAAATAGAGAGGGTTTTCACACTTAGAAAATTAAATAATTAACTTCTGATGATTTGAAATTCTGCATTTCTTTATTGGCACATAGGAAAAGAGGTGCCCCAGGATGGGAGCTGAGATCTGAACTTTATGTGGCATATAAAATAACTTGAAAGATTGAGATATGGCTTTTTAAATTTTTATAGAAAACAGCAAACCTAATGCTTTCCCAAATTTGAGGGTAATATTAAGCAAATGCAAGGTGAGGAGTTTGGGGCTTAAATTATAGCACTACTTTTTCAAAAAAACAAGGCATGACTCCATGTATAGAAAATGCTCACAGTGCTTGGATTAGGACACTGAGCTGGGAATCAGCAGGCCTGGGTTTCATTCAACAAACACAGGGGCAACTTACAGAGCTTACTTTATGCCGGCCCTGTGTTGGGTGTTGAGGGTAAAGGGAAGCCACATGTTGGCACCCAGATAAAGTCGATAGGAACACATTCAAGGCAGCAAATAGTCCTTCCCAGCAGGGTCTTGGGAGGAGCCAGAGAGGAAGTAACATCTGCACTGTCTTAAAGGAAGTGTAGAATTAGCTAGAAAGGAGGAGAGACCAATACTCCAAGCAGAGTGAACAGCACACACAGTTCACCTAAAAACCTTTTTACATGCAGACTCTCATTCAGGAGGTCTGAGTGAGACCTCAGATAATACATCTCTAACAAGCTGATGCCTTTACGAGTAAAAATTGGGGCGGGACGGAGGCCAACTAGGGCTGATTGCTGCTGCCTGGTGTGTTCCAGCTCTACCGCGTGCTGGTGACAGCATCTGTGCTGCTCTCGGCCTCTGAGTGAGACCTCAGATAATACATCTCTAACAAGCTGATGCCTTTACGAGTAAAAATTGGGGTGGGACGGAGGCCAACTAGGGCTGATTGCTGCTGCCTGGTGTGTTCCAGCTCTACTGCGTGCTGGTGACAGCATCTGTGCTGCTCTCGGCCTCACCTGGGCTGTCAGAGCTGCCTGCAGCCCTCAGCTGGCTAGCCTCCTCTCCCCATCCCAATAGCAGGATATTAAACTTTCACACATGGAACTTTCCTGCCATCGCCCACCCACCACCTGCCACCACAATGTTCTTCCTCCGCCCCATCCTGAAACTCCTGCAGTACTTTGGAAGGCGTCCCCTCTTGCCTTTGGCCTCCTAGGGGCCCTCTGTTCGTTTGTCAGTTTTCTCCCTCCTGTGGCTCCCACTTCTTCCCTTCCCCAGATCTTTTTCCTCTGCCATAAGCCTGCTCAGTGCCCTGGCGTCTTACAGTCACCCCGCTGAGAACCAGGCCTGGATCCCAGGTCGCCTTCTAGCTGTTCTCTGGCCTCTCTCCTTCCTCTCACACCCTCATTGCTCCAAAGAGCAAACCCACGCCTGCAGGTTCTCTACTTTCTCAGCTCTTCTCCACAGCCTACCAGCACCTCGCTGCTTCTGCCTTCCTCACTCCGCTGAAATGGCTTGGATGATGTTAAGAGTGTCCTTCCGATTGCCCAGTCCAGGAATTTCAGTCCTGGTCTGATCTGTCCTTCACACCACTTTACAGTGTGGATCACTGGTACCTTCAAACCCCATCTTCCCATGTTTCTCCAGATTCTCTTTGGTCCTTCTCAGCCTCTTTTCCTGGTTCCTCCTCCTCTGTTCAGTCCTTGCAAGTCAATATTTCCCAGGGTTCAGGATCAACTCTATTCCCACCTAACTCCAAACATCCTCCCTTGGGCAACCCCCTCATACCTGGGACGTGAACCACTCCTTCTGTGCTGTTCACTTGGGAATCTAACCCTCTGCCACTGCTCTCCCTGTCTAATGGTCATGTTTGTGTAGGCACCTCACATTTTCACAATGCATTCTTCCTCTTCTCTCCTAAGCTTGCTTTTCTTCTGGGACCCACTCTAGGTGAATCGTAGCCCCACCCTTCCCTTCTCACAAACCCCAAACTTGGGAGTCACACTTGACTCTTCTTCTTGCCTCACCTGCTATCAGCAGTGGTCTTTCTCTGTCCCATCGGCTGCCACCTCAGAGCAGGAGATGCTTCTGTTTCATTACCCAGATCCTGCCTTTGCCTCCACCTGGCCTCTCCGCCAACATCTCTGGCCATAGTTGTCAACTCTGGCTGTAGTTAAAGTCACTCAAAGGATATATTAGGGTTCTCCAAAGAAACTCAATAAAATGTGTGTGTGCATAATAAAAAAGATTTATTATAAGGAACTGGCTCACATGACTAAGGAGGCTAAGTCTCAAGATCTCATTAGCAAGCTGGAGACCCAGGAGAGCTGGTGGTAGAGTTCCCATCCATATCCAAAGGCCTGAGAATCAGGAAAGCGGATGGTATAAGTTCCAGTCTGAAAGCCGGTAGGCTTGGGACCCACGAAGAGTCGATGTTTTAGTCTGAGCCCAAAGACCAGAAAAGATCAGCATCCCAAGCAGTCGGGCAGGTGGAATTCCCTCTTACTCAAGCTTTTTGTTCTATTCAGGTTTTCAACTGATTGGGTGAGGCTCCCCCATACTGGGGAAGGCAGTCTGCTTTACACATGCTACCTACTCAAACGTTAATCTCCACCAGAAACACTCTCACAGACATGCAAAGAATAGTATTTGGCCAAATGTCTGGGCACTTCTGGCCCAGTCAAGTTAACACATAAAATTACCCATCACAGAGAACTTTTAACAATCCTGATGCCTAGGACACAGCCCAAACCAATTACATTAGAATTTCAGAGTGGGACGAAGGCATCAGTTGTTCCTTAATGGATCTCTGGATGATTTCAACATGCAGCCAAGGTTAAGAGCTGCTGCTCTTCTCTTCTCCCTCAAATTCACCCTTTATACTGCCACTAAAGTGGTTTTCTTAAAACTCAAATTGGATTATGTTTGGTCCTCTGCTCAAAATCCTTCATTGACTTTCCATCACATTTGGAAAAATTCTTTGGCATGTTATACGAGGCCTTTCATGATCGGCCCCGCCTAATTCCCCAGCCTCATCTCCTGTGGGTCCACCCAGGGCACCATACCCAGGACATTCTGATCCCCCTCCCAGGCTTTTTCAAGGCTCTCTGCATTTGCCTGGATTCATCCACTCTGCCCCCACCCCAAGCCTGGTTGACTCTTCTCCCTAGTCTTTAAGATCCTATTCAGGTGTAATCACAAACAGAAAGCCTTCTGGAACACCCTCGGACTAGGTTAAATATTCATTCTTCAGGCATCTTAGCACCATCTTTAGAGGGAGCCATTTGATGGCTGGGACTATGTACTATTTCCAAAGCAGCAAAACCTAACACACAGTAGGCACTCAGTACAGGCAGAGTACATACATGAATGAATGCATCCATCTCTTCCCATATCTCTAACCTTATAACAAGCCCATGCAGCAGAACAGAAAAAGAGAGTTGAAGTTCATTGAGTTGTTAGGCAAAAAATTTATATCCAAAATTAGGACATTTCTCATCATTATACAAATGTGAACATAACACAGGTGAAAACACTCCACCTGAAAGAAGCAGCAGTATCCCATTAAAACCTGGCAGAGTGGTGTTTTCTGCCACATGGAAGGTGATCCTGTCCTCTGCCCTGGACATTATAAAATGGGCCCCGCTACATTAAGTGCCAGTGTTTGCTCTGATTCCAGAGAAGTGGTGTTTTCTGCCACATGGAAGGTGATCCTGTCCTCTGCCCTGGACATTATAAAATGGGTCCCGCTACATTAAGTGCCAGTGTTTGCTCTGATTCCAGAGATTTAAGACTGAGCTCATTTTAAATAGGAGAGTTTAGACTACAGGAATGCAAACACAAATGAGCTTCACTATTTCAGATCACAGAGTTTTCAACGAGACTAAGTGTGGGGAGATGGTGATAATATCTAATGGACTTTTTTTTTTTGGTGGCTGGCCGGCACAGGGCTTGAACCCCAGACCTTGGTGTTATCAGCACCACACTCTAACCAACTGAGCTAACTGGCCAGCCCCTACACACGGATTCTTAACTTATTAAAAACCTGTCTTCCGCAGTGCTCT
The DNA here is from genome assembly GCF_000696425.1 of Galeopterus variegatus. NCBI lineage: Eukaryota > Metazoa > Chordata > Mammalia > Dermoptera > Cynocephalidae > Galeopterus > Galeopterus variegatus. The sequence continues at coordinate 433,314 of NW_007726842.1, forward strand.
TTCAAATATATGCTTCCCTTGAGCGTTTAAAATTAGCATCCTGTTAACAAAAATTCAGGGCATGTGAGACTGTTGTGGTACACATGTCTTACCCCAAATGAGACCCAGCTGGACTGTGCCTCGCCCCACCTTGTAAGAATGAGTAGGAGACTCACCTGGAGAGCTAATAAAGCAGGTGGGGGCCCAGGCTCATCAAAGCAGGACATGTGTGGACCTTCCTATTCTTCCCAAGGTCGCCCTGAGATGTGGATCCCCGCCAGGGTTTGAGAACCTCTGGGTTGGCGTGAGGGTGCCCACCACTTGGCTGTGACCACATCCTCTGCTTCAGTGCTTCTCAACTCTGGTGCATATTAAAATCCTACCTGAGGACTTCCAAAAATCACAGTGCCCAGGCCTTACCCAGGCCAATTAGATGAGACGGTCAGGGAGTGGGGTCCTGGCATGCTATTTTTTTGTTTGGGAGGCACTGATATTTTTTAGATCACCCAGATGGTGCTAATGGGTAGCCTGGATGAAGACTGCTCTTCTAGCTTACTGGTTCTCAAAGCTGGCTGCACATGGAATCACCTGGGGAGCTTCAAGAAGTACCCAGTGCCTGGGGCCTGCCCCTGAGGATACTGTTGTAATTGCTGTGGACACAGCCTGGCATCCACATCAAGGTGTGTCAAAGTTGCCAGGCAATTCTAACGTGCAGCAAAGTGTTGGAGCCACTGCTGCCACTCATCCTCCCACAGCCTCTACCAGAGCCCATTTCACCTTGGGAAAAAAACCCATTGTCATGAGCGGATGAGAAATCCAACCTATCAGGAACGTGTTTATCCTCCTGGCTGACCTGAAGTGGCTGAGGTGGGAGTCCCCCCTAAAAGTCATGTGCTAGAGGCTGCTGGAGGGAAAGTAATAGCCTTAGTTTATAGATTCACCCCTCTGACACCAAGAGCCCTGGCTCCTGAGCCCCCAGCTGAGCATCCCTGAGTACCCTGGCTGCCTATGTGACCTCAGCTGCCTTGACGGGTGGCCATCCCTCCCTGGCAACAGGCAGAGTGGCATTACAAATAAGGATGGATACAACTAATGGGCTCAATTATTGTAAATTTCTGGGTCATCGCTAATGGCGTTTCCCTCCCTTCTCTTTTCATCATGTGTTCAAAATGATTGTCTCTTTGTATTTCCCTATTAGCAGATGCCCAGCCTGAGCCAGTGCTCTGCCCTGGGTAGGAAGGGAGGAAGAGGACATTTTCTTCTCTAATCCCTCCCTTTGCTGACTCCCACATCCACCCCATTTCTTCTCTGTGGCTTGTGTCAGGTTGGTAGGTACCAGCACCATCTTGACAAAAGGTATCCCATCTTATCCCAAGATTCAGGTGGTATCACTCTCCACCTAGTCTTATAAACCTAATACTTTCTAAAAACTCTAAGATTTACTGATGAAAATTCTCATTATGTGAATTTTTTTTTTAAGTAAGGGTGTATGGATTTTCTAGGACCTTGAACGTGGGATAGTGGTTCTCAACTTTGACACACATTACAATCACCTGGGGAGCTTTAAAGACTATTATTGAAATATTGATTTTAAAAATATTGATGCCTATGATTGGCCCCTAGAGATTCTGATTTAATGATATGGGGATCTATCAGGACATTGGGATTTTTTAGAAGCCTCCCAGGGGATTCCAGTATTTAGCCAAGGTTGAGAACTACTGACATTCGTCACTGAGAGGGACTGAGAAAAGAGAGGTGTAAGGACACCCACCGAGAAACATCTCTCAAGTTGCAATCTTCCTATGGACTCTCCCCTATGATCCTGCAGAGGCATTTGTCCCATTTAGATTCTTTATGAGCACATGGAGTTGGATGAATTTCATAGGAGACCAGAAGCAGGGTTAGGTCACTGAAAGCTCTCAATGCCAGGAGTGTTTGTTACCAGAGTCCTTTCATCTCAAGGAGGGTTCTCCTGGGGTTGCTGTCCCACGCTCAAGCTACCCTTCCCTCTTCCATGGCCTATCTGCACTAGTACATTTCTGTTGCTTATAACAAAATGCCTGGAACTGGGTAATTTAGAAAGAAAACAAAATTTATTGCTTACAGTTTCTGAGGCTGGGAAGTCCTAAGTCCATCTGGTGGTGGCGACAGTGACATAGGGATCTCACATTGCAAGATGGTGGAAGCAGAGAGAGCAGAAAGAAAGAGCGACAGATTCTCCTCTCTTTTCTTTTAAAGCCCTCAGAACCATGCCCATGACCTCCAGTATTAATCCATTCACTACTGCATTCAGTAATCCAATCACCTCTTCAAAGCTCCACCTTTTAATTACCGTAATAGGATCTCCCACCAGTATTAATCCATTCACTACTGCATTCAGTAATCCAATCACCTCTTCAAAGCTCCACCTTTCAATTACCGTAATAGGATCTCCCACCCTCTTAACAGTCACAGTGGGGAGCAAGTTTCTAATACATAAAACTTGGGGGACACAATTCAAGCTTCAGGAGGTTTGGGGGGACATAATTCAGTCCACTACACTATCAAACCTTTTTGCAGTGTTCTTTGGCTACCATGGATGCAGGAGAAAACCTGCAGTGCTATGGTGCAGATGGGCCTGGGAGGAGTGGGTGATGCACAGGATGTCTGTGATGTGTGAGACACTGAAGGGGCTTAGAGTGAATGTGGTACCTCCACAAATACAGTATACACACAATGGGACTGGTGGTGACAGCCACAATAGATGACCCACGAAGCAGCCATCCACCTTCTTCCTTGCTGACACAACCTGGAATTTCTCCAGGCATCTGGCCCAGCCCCAGGTGGTGAACCTTGATTAGTCCAAGCAGTAGACTAATGATTGTCTGGGACCAGTGATCCTCAGCCCTGGCTGCACATTAGTAATACCTGAGGAGTTCTTAAAAAATACTGATACTTGGGACTCACCCCCCAGAAATTCTGATTTAATTGGTCTAAAGTAGGTATGAAAAGCTCCCAGGTGATTAATATGTGCAGCCAGGATTGAGGATCATTGGTCTAGGACAATCATGGCATTTCTAGTGGTTGATTTAGGATTGGGCAAGTGATGCCATTTTGGCCAATGAAACATGAGAATGCAGGGGTGGGGCAGGCAGGTATTTAGGAAAAGTTTTTCACCTTTAGGAAGGGATGTTTGTGGTCTTTGAAGTTGCTGGGTGAGGATGTGATGCTTAGAGCCACTGCAGCTGTCTATTGACTGTAAATGGATATACCAGAGAGCATGGATTTCTATGATGAAGATTGCAGAGTGCAGTGTTAAAAAGAACTCTTGTCCTAACAATGTCACTAAGGTGCTAAATCAAGTGGGAACTACCCGTCCTATACACTTCTCACCTTGTATGGTTGCCTGGTCTACCTGGCCTTACAGCAGGCCTGGGCCAGAAGCATATCAGGAGCCCAGGCTGGAGGTTTCCAGAAAGACCTTTTGATAGCACACCCTGCTAGACATTCATAGCACCTCCAGCTGGGTGGAAAGCTCCACCAACTCTGATGAAGCTGCCCACTCACCACAGATGAGCCACCAGAAGCTGGTGACCTTGCTGGGTAGGGCTTGTCTGCTACTGAGTGCTTTGGACAGTGAATGAAGACAGTGGAAGTCTTGCTGGAGTTAGGCAAATTCGGGCTTGAATTCTGGTTACTGTGTGCACTGAGTCCATTAAACTCTGTGTGTCTTGATGTTATCATCTGTACAATGGGATTAACATCTACCTCCAAGGGTTGTTGCTATAGTTCCATATAATACATTTAGCACAGAAACTGGCATGTTGCAAGTTCTCAGTAAGTGGCAGTTTTCACTATTTTTGATATATTCGCTTTCCTTACTCTGCAGTAAGCAAGAGGTGAAATCACTGGCAAGAATGTGAAGAGAGATGGGTGATTTGTGTGGGGCCGACTAGCACGTTAACAGTTTAGAAAGACGGAACAAGTTCTTCCTGTAGTGCCTGGAACCTAATAAAATAATTTGAGCATGATTTGCCAAGTCAGCACAGACGCTGTGCCCAGCGTACCTGACCAAGCTCTATCTCCGGCTCAGCCAGCTGGCCGGCGTGACGGAGGTGTAGAGCCCACCTCTTGTGCAGAAGGAGCTGGGGAGCCTGCCGGGGATGGGGTCCTCCAGCTGTGAGGGCTGATCCCTGGGGTCCAGTGTCACCTAGATTTCGAGTGCTGACCACATTGGGAACATCCTTCCCTCCCTTAGAGCTGGTAGTCAACCCGACATCAGACCAGAGTCTCCAGTCAGCTCTAAGGGTTTCACCAGGGCTCCCCAGAAGCCTCACGCCTTCCCGCCCCCCTTAGCCTTTCTCTCTTCCTCAGTGTCTGTGATCCTTCTACTTCTCCCTTCTCATGTCCCTCTTCATGCTCGCTTTGACTACCCTGCTCCATGTCCCTTCCATCACTCCGCCCTTCTTGGGAAGTGTCCCCACATTGCCGCCACCTACCTCCGTCACTCATACATTGTCCCCTCTATAAGAACGGGTCTGTGCTCCACTGAAGTCTCTCTACATGCACAGGCCTCCTCCTCCAATGGCACTGTCCTGCTGGTTTGTCTTCCTCATTCCTCCTTCATTCGTATGTGCCCTCTACTGTCTTACTTCTTGTCCGTATTTATCCCGGATATCTCCCCTCCTGCCTTTCTGGGAGTCTTGCTGTATCACGTTGTTGACCAGCTTTCTCCCCCAAACCTTCAGTCTCCCTCTCACACTTACTCATCTTCATCCTTTTTTTTTATCCCGGATATCTCCCCTCCTGCCTTTCTGGGAGTCTTGCTGTATCACGTTGTTGACCAACTTTCTCCCCCAAACCTTCAGTCTCCCTCTCACACTTACTCATCTTCATCCTTTTTAAACTACGTCCTGGTTTCTTCTATCTCAAAAGAAAGGAAAGGTAAAGGACACCCTCCCTCCACTAGAGTCCCCCCATCAGCTGGGCTTTGCTTTCCCTCCATAGAAAGAGCTGTGAGATCCCCTGCCCCTCCCTCACCTCCCACCTTCTTCTCTCATTACTTCTCTGAAACTGCCCTCCCCAAGGGCACAGTGACGCCTTGTGACCGAATCCAGAATCTTCCCGAGGCAGGGTGGCCCAGTGGAAGGGATATGGCTCTGGAGCCCCGGTTAGAATCCTGGGCCACCCCTTGGGAAATCTTTGACCTTGGCTAAGTTCCTTAACTCTTTCAGTAACCTTGAACCTTGCTGAGTGCAGGGGCTATCGTCCTCCCAGGGCCTGATAGTAATCATAGTGAACACTTGCGGCACCATGGGCAGGGCGCTGTGGACACTGTAGCTTTGTGAGTGGGAGCTCAAGAATGTTTGCTGAATGAGTGAATGAATTTTGCCCACATGGTATTAAGTAGGTACTTTAAATTCCTACGTCCACATTCACCCCCACTCCATTCACCAGGTCGCTGGTTTATTTTCTGATTAAGAAGTGATTAAACAAAGGCTGTCTTCCTAGTGTCCAATTTGAGCTCTTTCCTGAATCAACGTCTTACATGGACAATTTGAATCTATCCTGTGACTGAGCAGAAGAGGTATCTTTGGAGTGTCTAGTCGTAGGAAAATCAAATCTTGATTTGACATCTAAATTCAGGATGGTTAAATTAATATCACTCTGCAGTGAAAATTTGATCATTCTGGTTGTGACTGGGTTAAAAAGATTTTTTTTAAAAAAATTCTATAACCCAGGCCCTCCTTTGCAATTTGTGAGACTAGAAAATCAGGGGTTAAAAAAAGCCATCTCAAGGTCCTGAAATGAAGATCTTGGCATAGGAAAGAAAACTGCTGTATAAAAACAAGCAGGTAGATGGAATGGGCAATTAAAATCAAACAGTCGGGCATCTCAATTGAAGTTTCATTGCCCTTGTCCTTGGAAGTAAGCAGCTATGAACTCCGGCTGGGAAGTGGGCGTGGGGTCTAACTGAGCGGACGTAGAAGGAGGCTGGAGACCTACTCAGTGCACTGCCTGGGGGTGGGAGTGTGGACAGCGCGAAAGCAACAGGAGCACAGGCTGCTTGTCAAACAGCTTTCAGTTGCATTGAGGAGATTACACTAACCCCATAAAAAGCAGAGCATTCGACGCAAGACTGTATAATTAAGTGCTAAGTCGTGGCACAGATGCTAAGTGCTAGCAGAGCCCAGATGAGAAGATCTGTGGGTCCTGGAATAGCCTGCAAACTGTTAGGGAGGGTGAAGAATTCCTGCTCGGTCTTGAATGAGCTAAGCTTCTATGACCCAAGACTGGACAAGCCAAAAAAGCACATGAGGAGTACTGGGCAGGCATCACAGTTGAAATCTGGGGTTTGGGCCCTCCCGGTGAAGTGACTGCATATGCAGCGCCTCCCCAGCTTCTCCCGGCCAGGAGAACTTGGTTCTCAAATCCCCGTGGGGTGCCTTACCTGTGCTATTTACATGGGGCCTCTCTGGCTACCCTGGGGCACCTTCCTCTCCTGATCTGCCTTCCTCAGCAGCAGGTGACCTTCTCAGACCTTCCAATCTAGGCAGGCTCATGTCGACCCTTCTGTCCCTTCTGCTGGTAATGAGATGTTCTCTTATTCCCAGACCCCAAAGCCCTGCTGGCAGCCTATGTCAACACCTCTTTTTTTTACCCCCCTGTTAATTATAAGTCCCTTCTCCAGGACTCTGGGACAAATCCTGGAGAGGTTGGAAGTGCAGCCGAGCAGAGCATCACTGCTGGCTGGCTTGGTTCCTCCTTTCTTCTGATCCCCAGACCTAATTATCCAGGTCAAGCTCAATCACCACAGTCTCCCCATGGGCTGGTTGTCTTTCCTGAGAGCTTCCATTAGTCAGAAATCTTTGGCTTCCAAGAGAGAGAAAACTCATTCTAAACTAGATTTTAAAGGGGAGGAGGGCATTTGTTGAATCATGAAAACAAAAATCATAGGAGTTCACATGTGGCTGAATCCAGGTGATCCCCAAAATCAGTAGGAGGCTGTCGTGCTCTAACAGGCACCGTCCTCTTGGGTCCTGACCCCTGAATGGTAGTGGTGGGCATGGACTCTGCCACTAGCCACCCAACCTAAAACAGTGCCTCTTCCCCACAGTCGTAGGGAAGGAATTACAGAATTGATTGTGATTTGTCTGCCTTGGGCCATCTATGCAACCCCAAGGTACTGTCACTGACCAGGACTGGCCACATGCCCACCTGTGGAGATGGAGTCAGGAAGAGTGGGTTCCCCAAATAGAAAATGTGGGTTCTGTTACCGAAAGAAAGGATGCTGATTAGGCCCAAATTGATGTCCAGAATGGATGTGGAATGGCGGCCGTCTTTCCTGATGGCCACCAACTGTGTGTCTAGTCATTGCTCATCCCCAAATAGAAAATGTGGGTTCTGTTACCGAAAGAAAGGATGCTGATTAGGCCCAAATTGGTGTCCAGAATGGATGTGGAATGGTGGCCGTCTTTCCTGATGGCCACCAACTGTGTGTCTAGTCATTGCTCCCTCCACCACCCATGAGTAGGGCTGCTGCTCAAACCCTTCTCCCTGCCTTTCAGAGGTGCCCAGAGGCAGGCCTGAGGTTTCCAGGCAGGAAGCACAGTTTGATGAAAGCACAGAGACAGACTATGTTGGGAAATTTGGAAAATACGATTATTTTCAAAGATTTTGGAGGACCTTCAAAACCCTCCATCTCCGCCTCCCTCCTTTGTTTTTCCCTCCTCTGTAGCAGTGGCTGACCAGGGACGCTTTGGAGATCATCCAGTTCACTGCTTGTTTCTCATTTTGTTGAGCGACACCTTGGATTTCCAAATAAGAAAAGCAATCAGGAAGGTTTCAGAGTGATGTGGAGAGAGCGGGAAGGAGAGAGGGCCAGGCATTTTCAAACAGAACATTTGCACAGGAATGGAGTGCCATCCTCTCAGCAAGGCTGGCAGACAGGGTCTCAGGCAGTCAGAGTGACAGCAGGTAATCAGAACCCCTTGCCACTTTCCATTGAGGCAGACATGGGAGCCCAAGTGGGAGCAACTCCCTGATGATAAATTGTTTTTTGCTCTTCCTTTGAACTTCGAGATCCATCCCCCTGGGTCCCTCCCATCTGATGGATTGATTGACAAGCTCAATGGGCAAGGAGAGGCTTCCCTATCCAAGAATCTGAGCTGAAACTAATTGGATGCGAATGTCAGCTGCCACTGATAGAGGTAAGGGGAAGAGAACTACCTTCAGCAAGGGAACTGTAGAGGCTGAGAGAAAAAACAAACAGGATAAGAAAAGCCTCTTGAACTTCCACTCCTCTGTAGCAGTGGCTGACCAGGGACGCTTTGGAGATCATCCAGTTCACTGCTTGTTTCTCATTTTGTTGAGCGACACCTTGGATTTCCAAATAAGAAAAGCAATCAGGAAGGTTTCAGAGTGATGTGGAGAGAGCGGGAAGGAGAGAGGGCCAGGCATTTTCAAACAGAACATTTGCACAGGAATAGAGTGCCATCCTCTCAGCAAGGCTGGCAGACAGGGTCTCAGGCAGTCAGAGTGACAGCAGGTAATCAGAACCCCTTGCCACTTTCCATTGAGGCAGACATGGGAGCCCAAGTGGGAGCAACTCCCTGATGATAAATTGTTTTTTGCTCTTCCTTTGAACTTCGAGATCCATCCCCCTGGGTCCCTCCCATCTGATGGATTGATTGACAAGCTCAATGGGCAAGGAGAGGCTTCCCTATCCAAGAATCTGAGCTGAAACTAATTGGATGCGAATGTCAGCTGCCACTGATAGAGGTAAGGGGAAGAGAACTACCTTCAGCAAGGGAACTGTAGAGGTTGAGAGAAAAAACAAACAGGATAAGAAAAGCCTCTTGAACTTCCACTCGACATCTTTGGAACTCTAGCAATAATCAGTTAAACACCAGATTTTAATTATTTTTCCAAGTATTTATTTATTGCTTTTCTGCAATCAAGAAATTCAAAGCTAGAGAGCTGTAAAATTTAAATTGGCATAATTTTGTGTATTCGGTTTTACATGCCGATATGTTTATAATATCATGAACATTGTAAACCGATGCCATTTTTCAAAATCATCATAAATGTCTATAAAATATTTCTGGGTAAGGATATACCATACTGTATTTAATCATTTCTGTGTCTTTGATCATTTTGGTAGTTTCCAATGCCTTGTTAGTATGAGTTGTTCTAGCTTGCACATTCCTGAGGCAGTGTAAAGCTGTGTTTGTATTTTCCTTGCCAGCATTTTATATTACTTTTTAAATCTGTCACCAATTTCTAGGTGAAATGACCTTTCTTTAATTCGCTATCTTTGATTACTAATCAGGATAAATACATGTATTGTTTGGCATGTTTATTAGTCATTTGTATTTCAGATTCTGAAAATTGTCTTATGCTCTTTTTACCTTTTTTTAAAAATGCTTAACAGGAGCTCCTATATTTGAAAGGTATTACAATATTCTTTATTAGATTTATTACTGACATTTAATTTTGTTCTTTATATTTAAACTTGTTTCATAAAAGACTGTCTAATTGTTCTGGTACCATTTGTTGAAAAGGCTATCTTTTCTCCATTGAATTGTTTTTGCACCTTTGTCAAGAATCAGTTGGACATATTTGTGTGGGTCTATTTCTGTTTTCTAAAGATTCACATTATCTTTTAATTCTATTTTTCCATGAACTTTTTGAAGTACTTGCATATATCCTCTTCAGTGAAATGTCTCTTCATGTCTGCTATGTTCTGAATGTGTCTTCCCAATAATCATATGTTGTAATTCTAACTCTCAAGATAATGGAATTAGGAGGTGAAACCTTTGGGAGGTGAATAGGTCATGAAGGTAGAGATCCCAGAGATCTCCCTCTGCCATGTGAGGACCTAGTGAGAAGACAGCCTTCCATGAACAAGGAATTGGGCCCTCACCAGTCACTAAATCTGCCAGCAGTTTGATCTTGGACTTTCCAGCCACCAGAACTGTGAGAAGTTAATTTCTGTTTATAAACCACCCACTCTGTGGTATTCTGTTACAGCAGCCTGAACGCACTGTGACGATGTCTTTTGCCCATTTTCTAATTGAATTCTTTTTGTATTGTTGATTTTTGAGAGTTGTTTATATATTCTAGATGCTAGTCATTTGTTAGATATGTGCTTTAAAAATACTTTCTCCCAATCTGTTATTTGCTCTTTCATCCTCATAACAGGATCTTTCACAGAGCAAGTTTTAAATTTTGATGAAGTGCAACTTATCAATTCTTCCTTTTGTGGATTGTGCTTTTGGTGTCAAAACTAAGTCTAACCTTCAGTCCTAAAAATTTTCTGCTATGTTTTTTCTAAAATTTTGTAGTTTTACATTTTACATTTATTTCTGTGATCCATGTTGAGTTAATTTCATATAAGGTTTGAGATTTAGGGCCAAGGTTTTTGTTTTTATTGCTTTGTTGTGTTTTTTGGCTTATGGTGTCTAATTGTTCTGGTACCATTTGTTGAAAAGGCTATCTTTTCTCCATTGAATTGTTTTTGTACCTTTGTCAAGAATCAGTTGGACATATTTGTGTGGGTCTATTTCTGTTTTCTCTATTCTGCTCCATTGATCTATGTGACTATACTTCTGCCGAACCACATTCTTGATTATTGTAGCTATACTTGTATAAGCTTGAAGATCAGGTAAATGAATTCTTCCCACATGCTTCTTTTTTTTATTGAAATGTAGTTGATTGTACATATCTGTGTGGGACAGCACTGAATATCAATACATGTGTGCAATATGTGATGCTCAAATCAGGGATAACTAGTAAATTCAACATTACATAATGTAATCATTTTTTGTGGCCCTTTACCAATCTCTCGCTAACTCCCCTCCCGTCCCCCTTTCCTACTTCTGGTGGCCTCAGTTCTGTTCTCTCCTTTTGAAAGTTCAGTGAATTATTGTGATTGTTGTATCTTTCTTTCTTTTATCTCCCACATTATTATTCTTTTTCAAAATTGTTTTACATATTCTAGTTCCTTTGCCTTTCCATATAAATATTAGAATAATCTTGTCTATATCAACAAAAACTCTTATGGAGATTTTGGAAGGAATTGCATTAAATCTGTTTATCAATTTGAGGAGAATTGACATCTGTACTATGTTGAGCCTTCCAACCTGCAAACACGGTATATCTTTCCATTTATTTAGATCTTCTTTGATTTCTTTCATCAGCATTTGTAGTTTTCAGCAAGTCTCATACATGTTTTGTTAGATTTCCATCTAAGTACTGCATTTCTTTGAGTGATTTTAAGTGATATTGTCTTTTAAATTTTGGTTTCCACATGTTCATTATTAGTATGTAGAAACCAATTAATTTTTGTGTGTTGATCTTGTATCCTTTGACCTTGCTGAACTCATTTATTAATTCTACTTTTTTCTTCTTTTTGGTATATTCCTTGGGATTTTCTGCATAGGCAATCATGTCATCTGCAAATAGGGACTTTTTTTTTTCATTTCCAATATGTTCACCTTTTATTTCTTTTCTTTGCCTAATGCTCTGGCTAGAACTGCCAGCACTATGTTGAACTAGGTGGTGAGAACAGACATTCTTGTCTTGTTCCCCATTTTAAAAAGAAAGCATTGAGTCTTTCACCATTAGGTATAATGTTAACTATAGGTTTTTGTAGATTCTCTTTATTAAGTTGAGGAAACTTCCCTCTAATTCTGTTTTCCTATAAGTTTTTATTATGAATGGGTGTTAGATTTTGTCGAATGCTTTTTCTGCATCAGTTGATATGATCATGTTTTTTTTCTTCTTTTCTCTGTTGATATAGTAGATTACATTGATTAATTTTCAAATATTATATTGTATCCCTGGAATAAACCTTACTGACCATAGTGCATAATTCTTTTAATATGTTGTTGGATTCTATTTTCTAATATTTTTTTAAGGTTCTTTATGTGTATATACATGACTGACATTGGTCTTTAATTTTTCCTTTCTTTTTTTCATACTGTCTTTGACTTCAGTAGCAGGGTAATATGAGCAACACAAACTAAATTGGGAAGGTTCCTTCCTCTTCTCTTTTCTAGAAGAGATTGTGTAGAACTGCTATTAACTCTTCTTTAAACATTTGGTAGAATTCTCCAGCGAAACCATCTGGGCTTGCAGATTTCTTTTTTTGTGAAGTTTTTAAAATTATAAATTCAATTTCCTTAATCATTATAGGCCTATACAAATAATCTATTTCATCTTAGGTGAGTAGTGGTAGTTTGTGTTTCTTGAGGAACAGGTCTATTTTGTCTAAGTTGTTAAATGTATTGTGTAGAGTTGTTTGTAGTGTTCTCTTTTTATTTTTTTGATGCCTGCAGGGTCTGTAGTTACATCCCCTGTGTCATTCTGGTAATTCATGTCTTCCCTCTTTTTTTTATTAGTCTTGCTAGAGATTCTTTAAGTTTATTGATCTTTTCAAGGAAACAGCTCTTTGTTTCATGTATTTACCTTATTTTTTTTGTTTTCAACTTTATTTATGCTCTTATCTTTATTATTCCCTTCCTTCTGCTTGCTTTGGGTTTACTTTGCTCTTTTTTGCTAGTTTAGTTTTCTTATGAGTTCTACAAGAGGTGGTGCTAGCAAAATGACAGTGAATACTACATCGGCTTTAGAGGCAAAGTTTGGGCTTTGAGTTCTGGTTACACTTATGACCCATGTAGCTTTAGGCTGGTTGTGTAAAGTCTTTTACAGCTTCCTCATCTATGAAATGGGAGTGAAACCACTTGGGATTGTTTTAAGGATCTAGTGGTAACGCAGTACAACATTGGGTGTTATCGTGTCAGCTGGAGAAAGAGACAACACTAATGAGTTTGGGATCAGTTTTACTTCCAGTCCTGTGGGGTTTTCCACGATGGGAGCCGTTTCCTCTTAGCTGACACAGATGCATTCTGTCAGTCATAGGGACATCGAGCAGAAAAGTATAGGTGGCTGGGAGTGGTCAGTCAACTTTACCAGTACAGGTTTCTGATCATGGGTCAGAAACATCATCTTTAGAAAGTGAAAGTATGTTCACTTACATACATTTATTTACATACTGAATCACACTTACTGGTGAAATCAGTGTGCACCTTAGTCATGGAGAAGTTCGACCATATCCCAAACCAGGTATTAGTCAGAACCAAATGCACTGTGTAATTACAGCTTTGTAATTATTCCTTCTCCTCAGACACATTGAAAATCAACAGCAAAACCGACTGCTCCTTTAAAGTAAAGATTAAAGACAGCAACATCACTTTGTCATTGGTAAAGAAGGGGCAGAAATGGTGGCAGTGGTTGGGAAAAACCTGTGAGGCAAAGCATTTTTATGAAGACTTACTGAATATCCTAGTTTTGCCGTGACTTTCTCTCTGTGGTCTTTATTTTGTTAAATCATTTTGATTTAACAGGAGACCAGGAAACCAGAGCAAGAAAGGCCAGTTGGCAGGAAACCTTTTAATCATCTATTAGGTATTTGTTTCCATTTGACACAGTGCTCAGTTGGGAGTCTTCATAAGATTATCGGGAAAGGGTAGTGACTTTTTTTAGAGGGAGAATGATCTTGGTTAAATTTAGCAAAACACCTAATAGGTTTGGGGGTTCCAAAAGCCATGGGATGGCCTTACAAGCCTTTACAGATGCTTTTAAAAATTACTTGAGAACAAAAATATTCCCTTTGTCTGGTGACCTCATTATCTCTTCTCATGCCCCTTTCCCATCTCTCTATCAATCTCCATATCAAAGATCAAGAATCGAGAATCTAGAATCAACTGTTTGTGGCAGACACACTCCCTGTCCCCCAGCCCCCAGCACTTGACTTTTCAATATTCCTGGGGAAATGCAGTTTGGGTCAATAGGAAGTGAGGCTCTTATATCCACAGGCAACATAATAACTCTCAGAAAAATTGGGGAGGAAGGGGTCAAAAAATATTTAAAGAAACCAAAGTAATTTTCACAGCCAGCCTCTTCAGGGAAGGAATTATCACCATTAAGAAGCTTTTATTAAGTGGCAAACGAAGTATGGTGCTCTCAGGGCCTATCTTCGAGTGGGAGAGATTCATTTTGTAACTAGTTGTCTGGATAAGAATGTGTGTGGCATGAAATCCAGTTTTACTGAGTTTTTATATGACTGTGGTGTTCTTTACTGCAGGTGTTTAAAAAAAAAAAAGGATTCAAACTAGTCAAGGCAGATGGCCAAGTGGTTGGGAGACAAACTGCTGATTGGCTCTCCCTGCTGTTGCTGGAGTCACCTGGCAGACATCTGAGCAGGTGATTAAGTGACAGGTGTGCTGGGCATGTGGCCAGCCATCTATCCCCAGGGCCTCCTACTCACCATCCGCAGGTACCTAAGTCTGAGTTGTGAGTCAAAGCTCCAGGTGACAAGTGAGGAGGAGGAGGGCTTGGCTCTCTGCAGTCACCTCTGAGGGCCAAGTATTGCTTGGGGGAGGGCACCTGCAGGGAAGAGGCTGTGCTGTAGATTATGAATAAAACCATATGCCTGCCTGAGAAACAGAGACTGCAGTGTTAAAGATCCTAGTGAGCTACTGTTCCAATGCCTGATTACATGGGGGAAGAACCTGGGCAATATAATTCTTAAGAGGTTTGCAGCTTGCCTTTCAGGCTGGTTTTCTTTAAATTCTACATGAAGCCTCCTCTCAGAGTGCTCAGAGGAGGCCAGATGAGTGTTTGCTGGCTGCACACTCCACTTAGGCTAGAGCTGGGCATGGACAATGTAGATCAAGCAGCAGGATTGGCCAGCCCACTTTTAGAGCCTCACAGAGCCGAGGGGGTGGATTATCAGCGGTGGGTAAGGTCAAGTTGAACGGGCATCTCTGAGACCTTGCAGCCCAGTTGCCTGGGACTGCCAGTGGTGGGGGTGAGGGGTGACATGGCTGCAAACAGTGCCTCCTGGGCTCTTCCTAGCTATGCTAGACCCCTGGACCAGCTTTCTTCTCCTTCCCACACCTCTCTCTGACCTTACTACTTAAAGCAGTACTTTTCAAACTGTGGTTTGCAACTCCTCAGTGAGTTGTGAAATAGATTTAGTGATTCACAACAGATTGCAAAAAAAATAAAATTGAGTAGAGAATGAGAATTCATCACAAGTGGTACATTCTGTTTCATGAAGTGTCTTCCATGTGTTTGTTTACTGGGTAATAATGTGAAATGTATCCCTTACTCGGCGCCAAAAATTTTAAAGCTTCTGGACTTCTCTGTTAGCAAATGCTTCTTCCTACATGAGATCCTCCCAACATAGACACACCCCCTCAAAAAAAAGTGTTGCCAGTTTCCCTGTCCCCCAAAGTTGGGCCCGTTTAATCTAACTTAAAATATAGACTATTTGTAAGAACACTAGCCAACCTGCCAGTTGAGGTTAATGTCCGCATGGTGCGCTCTGAATTCAGAAGAGCTGAATGCTTCTGGGGAAGAGAATGATGCAGAAGAGGGGACTTAAGGGGACATTTTAGTTATTACTGCTGTATAACAAACCACTGCAAAACTTAGTGGCTGTATTAGTCCTTGTCTGTTGCTTATAACAAAATACACAGAACTGGGTGATTTATAAGAAAACGGAATTTATTGCTTACAGTTTTTGAGGATAAGTCCAAAGTCCATCTGTTAGTGATGACAATGACCCAGGGATCTCACATTGCAAGATGGTGGAAGCAGAGAGAGCAGAGAGAAAGACAGACTCTCTTCTTTTAAAGCCCTCAGAACCACGTCCCTGACCACCATTGTTAATCCATTCACTACTGCACGGTCCTACAATCCAATCATCTCTTCAAGGCCCCACTTCAATTACCGTAATAGGATTTCCCACCCTCTTAACAGTCACAGTGGGGACCAAGTTTCTAATACATAAAACTTGGGAGACAATTCTAGTTTCAGTGAGTTTTGGGGGGACATAATTCAATCCACTGCAGTGGCTAATTAAGAACGGGCTCATTTTATTATGCTCATGAATTGTATGGGTTAAGAGTCAGGGCAGGCAGACATGGCCTATCTCTGCTTTGTGATGTCTGAGGCCTCGGGGGTTGAATTGGTGGCTGGAGGTGACTCGGCCTCTGAGAGCTAGAATCATCTGGAGCTGTGTTCACTCACATGTCTGGCAGTTAATACTCCCTGTCAGGGAGACTTCAGCTGAGGCTGTAGCCACAGAACTACAGTGGCCTCTCCATGCAGCTGGAACATTTAAAAATTGCCACATATAGAGATTTCTTTGAGGGATGGGGAGACATAAATCTTACTGGACTTTGAAGGAAAGGCTGTACTTGAATATAGTGGGACAGTACCCATCCTGCAGAAGCCAGAGGACTCTTGGTCTCTCAAGTGCAGAAAAGGATGTGGTGGCCATTAGGGAGGCTCTGGGCGCAGAGAGCTTGGATGAGTCCAGAGAACAATTGACGTGTGAGATGGTAGACGGAAAGCATCCTCTGAAAGGCCTGAACATTCCTCTCTAAGGCAAACAGGCTGTCAGAAGGCATTTGGCTAATTATTAGACAAATGAGTGAAAAGCACCTGTTGCTGAAGGCCAACCCCAGTGGGAGCCACCGGCATTCAGTACAAAGAAGTTTCTGAAGCTAGAGGTGGTGCAGACACTACCAAGGGCTTAGCCCCTTACTTAAAAAGCCTGCAGAGGTACCCAGCGGAGAGGGAAGGTCAGGGCATTCTCTGAATTCCGCGCCTCGCTGGGATGGCTGGGTTCTGTCTGGAAGGGAGGGCTGGCCACCTCTCCAGTTCCTTCAGAAGAAAAAAGCGGTTACATTTTCAAAAGGGAAGATAAAAGGAGGGCAGGAGGACTCACCCACTTCTAGAGGCTTCTAAGAAAGAACACCCTGTTTTGAAAAGCAAATAGGATCCGATGCAAATAAGGCTTTCAGAGGCAATTTGGTAGGAAATGGGACCCCTATTATAAGATTACCAGTGTTCGCTCCCCAAACTGGAATAATCCTGTTAATCTGGATGCATTCATTTGGATAATCTGTAAAATTGGACTTTGAACAGTGGGAGAGAGAATTTCCGGAGACTCTGATTTCCGCGGATCTCAGGACCTCGTCAACAACCGGGCTTGTGGGGAGGGGGTGGCCGTTGGCCCCGCCCAGGCTGTCCCTTCCCCACCGTCGGGGCTGGGTGGTGAGCCAGGGAGGCCGTTCATCGACTCCCGGAGAGGACGCAACACCCAGATGCACCAATGCTTTTGCACGGCTTTGGTATTTTGGCATTCTTTAGACTACCAGGAGCTCCTAGACGAACGAGTGAATAATAAACCCTGCGCGCTCTCGGCCTTCCAGATTTAGGAAAGCAATCCCCACCGCTTGCGCTTCCCCCCAGCAACTTCGGCCTCTCCTGGCTCCCGTCCCCACCTAGGCTCACCTAGGCTGTCCCCAGGGTCTTACCTAACACCCCATTCCCACCGCTCTCCTCCAGGAACTTTTGGGCTTTCCCGGGGCCTTTGGAGGGGAGTCGCCTCCTGCTCTCAGTGGGTCCCTGTCCCTTGGGCCCTCCTCCGGCCGCCTTCAGCAAAGCGCGGGGATGGACTTCCCTCCCGGCCTCGGGGTGGTGGATGTGAGTTGCACTCGCGCACGTCCCCCGACTCGCCGAAAAGCGGCCTCCCCGCGCCCATCCGCGCGTGCGGGCTCCCCCGTCCTCCGGCTCGCTGGGACGCGGGGGCAG
>NW_007726842.1:452174-453438 GCF_000696425.1 Galeopterus variegatus
GCAGCTTCAATTCTGCCTTTCTGGATAGAGATCAGTCAGGGTATTTCCACAGCAAAGCTGCTGGAGTCAGCCTGACACGCATCACATTCCATATTTAAATCACAAGGTGATATCCTTCAAGCTTATAATTAGAGATATTCTAGGGGGATTTATTCGGACATTTATTGCTTGGTGCACAGATTGCTGGGTCTTCTAATGAATATGGTGCTGGCTGAAATTACAGATTTGTGCCCACTGTATGGGATTCTTGGATTTGTTTCTTTCTCTACCTGGCTTCAAATGACTCTCAGCAATATTTCCATCTTCTTGAGGAAACAGTGGTTAGTTTGGTTCTTTAGATGTTCTTCCAAGTTAATGCCCATCAGGAAGGCAGGAAATGGCTCTGACATAATAAACTGATTGCAATGGGAAGTGAGATTTTAAACTGTGGGCATGTCTCAAATTGTGGTAAGAGAAAATTTGTCCATTGAATCTGATTTTCCAGTTGGCAGCATTAAAGATTGAAGATATGTTCTCACAGTTAAAATTTTAAAAAGTCCTGCAGTGTAGACTGCATTTAAAAGCTTTGGTTCTGGAGAAATTAGGATGGTCTAAAGTGATTCTGATCCACTTTGATCATGTGGCCTTTGACCAGCATTCTAACTGCTGAAGTGGGAGCTGTCAAGTGTTTCAGTGAAGGTGTGCTGTCTTTAAAAAAAAAAAAAAAAAAAAAAAAGTCTGCGAACAAACAGAAGCTAGAAACCAAGTTTCCATAGCACATTAGGAGATCTGTGGACTTTTAGTAATTTCCCCAGTTACTTTCAGCTAACTCTCTATCATAATAGGCCAAGAACCCAGATACTGTTATAAAACAGCTGTCTCTTAGAACCAAAGTCAGTGTTAGGGTTAAGGTTCTTCATAAAAGTCTAAATTTTTTGTGTCATTTGACTTTGAACTTTATAAAATACTTGAAAAAAAAATGAGAGTATCTTTGCTTTCCTGTTTAGGGGTGTCTTTTTTTTTTTTTTTATTTTGTCAATATACACTGTATATGATTATTATGGCCCATCACCGACACCT
The DNA here is from genome assembly GCF_000696425.1 of Galeopterus variegatus. NCBI lineage: Eukaryota > Metazoa > Chordata > Mammalia > Dermoptera > Cynocephalidae > Galeopterus > Galeopterus variegatus. The sequence goes on from NW_007726842.1 coordinate 453,234, forward strand.
CCCTCCCTCCTCCCTCTCTCCCCTCCCCCCCAAGAATGTCCTTTCCGTTTGCTTGTTGTAACAACTTCATGAAAGTATAGTTGTTATATCTTCTTCCCCACCCCACCCCCGTTTTTTTTGTGTGTGTGTATGTGGGTGAATTAATTTGTTTGTTTGTTTGTTTGTTTGTTTAGCTCCCACCAATGAGTGAGAACATGTGGAATTT
>NW_007726842.1:453647-463495 GCF_000696425.1 Galeopterus variegatus
ACACAGTGAGAGTGTGTCTATCTTTCAGAGATGACTTGCATCAACCTTTTGGAGAGACTGATGAATAAGAACTCAAGTGCCAATTTGAAAATTTGTAGTAGAAATGTAGAATGAGAAACACATCTACTAAGTTGATCCCAGTTGTTTGTGTCCACATATCAACACATTCACTATGGATAAGCTTTCCCGATTGGGGAAATTATGAATAAAATTTCTAAAAACATTCACGTACAAGTTTTTGTGTGAATGAAGCTTTTCCATCACTTGGGTAAATGGCTAGAAGTGGGATTGCTAGGTCATATGGTAGGTGTATGGCTGGTTTATAGTCAAACAATCTTTCGTAATGGCTGTGCCATTTTGCATTCCCACCAGCCATGATTGAGATCCTAACTTGTAATCGTAAGTTTGTCTCGTGAACAGGAACACACTCATTTGTGCAATAAACATTTGCTGAGTGTTCACTAAATGCCAAGTGGTAATCTAGACATAGAGAGCATAATAGACAAAAATCTGACGTCATAGACTTTATTGTCTAGTTGATGGGCGGGGAGATAAGAAAACAAACATATACTATGTACATACATAGCATGCCAAATGGTGATTAGTGCTAAGAAGGAAGATAAAACACAGGAGTACAATTTTAAAGGTGGTCAACAGGGGTTCCCTGAGGCAGTGACATTTGGAGCTAAGACTTGAAGGAGTGCACCATGGAGCCTTAGGGAAAGAGCATTCCAGGTAGAAGGTGCAGGAGGCCATCAAGCCCTAGGATGGAAACACACCTGGTGTGTTCAGTGAGGCTAGTGAGGTTGAGCAGAGTCAGGGAGGGGGGAGCAGTAGGAAATGAGGTTACAGAGAAAGGTGGTGGAGAGGGGACCAGATCTTGGAGGGCTCAGTGAAGATCTGATATTTTTCTTCAAGTCGGATGGAGAGACATTGGAGGGTTGGAGCAGAGGAGTGGCGTGATCAGATCTGACTATGGCTTTAAAAGGATCACTCTGGTTGCTGTGTTGAGGATAGCAGAGACTGGCATGAGAGTGGCATGAGAGTGGAAGCAAGCATGGATGGAAAGCTAATGCACTAATCCAGGTGAGAGACTGTGGCTTAGGCCAGGTGGAAGCTGCGGAGCTGGTGGGAAGTGACTGGATTCTGGAGATAATGTGAAATTGGAATCAACAAGATTTCCTGGCAGATTGGATGCAGGATGTAAGAGAAATAGAGAAGCAGGTACCCAGAGTTGGGCCAAATGTTGCAGATTAAAAGGGTATCCTCTACAAGACTATCCTTACTTCAGACACCAGCTACAAATTCAAGAGTTCTCAGGGCTGCTCCTACTTCTGACAATCTGGTTGCAAATTTGCAGGTTCCCATGACCACCCTCAGGTTTGATAATTCACTAGAAAGACTCATAGAACTCTCTGAAAGCACTATGTTTATGATTACAGATTTATTACAGCAAAAGAACACAGATTAGAAGAGTTGCATGGGATGAAGACCATGAGAGTTCCAAATGCAAAGCTTTCCTCCTTAGGGATGCATTGCCCCCCTGACACTAATGTATGACAATACTCAAATAGTATTGTCAACCAGGGAAACTCACCCAAGCTTCAGTGTCCAGAGTGTTTACTGAAATTTCATTGCACAGTCATGATTGATTGAATCATTGACTGAGTCTCCCCCTGCATCCCCCACAGGTCAGGCTGATATCATGTGGCTCAAAATCCAACCATCTAATCACATGATCAGTCTTTCTGGTGTGATCAGCCCCATCCTAAATTATCTAGTTAGTGAAAACAATCTAGGGACCTACTGTAAGTTACCTCATTAGCCTAAATTATCAGGCATGGTTTGAGGGGTCCACAGTGAAAATAAAGACATTTCTATCACTTTAGAAATTCCAAGAGTTTGGGCCGGCCCGGTGGCACACTTGGTAGAGAGTTCAGATCCCATATAGAGACCGGTCCGCTCACTGGTTGAGCGCGGTGTGGGCGCGACACCGAGGGTTGCGATCCCATTACCAGTCACGAAAAAAGACAAAAAGGAAAAAAAAAAAAGAAGAAATTCCAAGAGTTTATAGATTAACTCCCAGGAGTTAGGGACAAAGGCAGCCAAATTCTTATTACACAGGATAACTTCTAAGTTTTTGATGTGAAACATGACAGGATGGGGTTGCCATTAACTGAAATGGGGAAGAGACGACCAGGCTTGGAGTGGGGCCCCNCTTTAGGCAGCTCATTTATGTCCTCCCCTCCAACCATCCCCTTTTCAGTTACCCCACCAGTGCCTAGAAGGTCATCCCTCCCATCCTGCCTCCCTGACATTTAGTCCAGGTCACCTCGATTATTCAGAAGTGAATTGACTTTTTTTCTTTTGGATCTCAGGGACATCAGGACAGGCCAGATGGCAGTACTACCTATAGCACATACGTTGTGCAGTTAATTAGCTCCCCAAGCTAAGGTTACCAAGGGCCTAAATTTTGTTCTTTCTAGTGGGAGATTTCACTTTGTTTCTGTAAACCTGCAGCCCACAGATCATTCTCACAGGAATGGCAAATCATAGCCTGCATGGGTGAATCTTACCATGTTAGCAATCAGAGGAAGACCTTCTACCATTTACTGCCATATCACTGGTGGATATTTTATACTTACCCTGTGCTGCCTTTTTTGATGTGAAACATGACAGGATGGGGTTGCCATTAACTGAAATGGGGAAGAGACGACCAGGCTTGGAGTGGGGCCCCAGAAACCGTATTCGGACATGGTAAATTTGATGTGATATTTAGTCATCTAAGTGGAGATGCAAGTAGGCAGTTGGATAAGGGGTCTGGTGTTCCAGGATAGGTCCTAGCTGGAGAATTAGAATCACAGGAAGCAGATGGGTTCTGAAGGATGGACACTCTCCATCTGGCTCTTTAGGCAGCTCATTTATGTCCTCCCCTCCAACCATCCCCTTTTCAGTTACCCCACCAGTACCTAGAAGGTCATCCCTCCCATCCTGCCTCCCTGACATTTAGTCCAGGTCACCTCGATCGGAGGTCTGTGTGTTACCAAACTCCTCAGTCACATCTTTACAGGTAACCACTGGGTTGATTCTCACAGGAATGGCAAATCATAGCCTGCATGGGTGAATCTTACCATGTTAGCAATCAGAAGAAGACCTTCTACCATTTACTGCCATATCACTGGTGGATATTTTATACTTACCCTGTGCTGCCTTTGAACTGCTCATAACTGGGGGTAGGGGTGGAGGTTAGGTGACCCTGGCAAGTCATTTCAGTCCTCTGGAGCTATTTGATGCAATTGGTAAAACAGAAATGTTGGATTTGATGATTTCCCAGGTCCTTTTTAACTAAAATGATTTCTAAGTTTAAAAAGAGCCTCATGCTGCTGTTGGTTTTGTGTCTGTGTGAGTGTGCCTATGCGTATGTGTCTTGCCTCCTAAATAGATAGTAAAATTTTTATGTTAAGGGATCCTAGGGCAGTATAGAGCTGATTTTGCTTGGTTCCATTTAATATTGCTTTCCTATCCCTCTGGGCATAGAAATTGGCACATAGTAAATGTTCACTAAATATTTAATAGTAGTGAATTGAAACAGTTATTCAAAAAGTTATTCAAATAATTTAAATCCCTCTCCTGCCTTCCATCCAAACCAAACGAACCATTTTTGTCTCTGTTTACAGAGTATTTCAGATCCTGAGTAATCTGTATAATAGCATCAGTTTCACCTTTACTCTGGAGAGGAGAGAAAGAGAAAAAAGAGACAGAGATAGAGAGACAGGCAGAGACAGAGACAGAGAGATAGAAAGGCTTAAAGGGCAGGATTGAAAGGTAGATTGTGAGGTCAGAGTGTCTGGTTGAGTTTTGCTCCAAATCTTCTATTTCCCAACCCTCTTGGGAGAGCTACTTCACCACTCTGTGCTTTTTGGTTTCCTTGTCTGTAAAATGAGTCCAAGTAAGAACTACTGTACTTACCTCATAGAGTTGATTTGAGGATTAAACAATCTAGTATTTATAAAGCACTTGGAATACTTGGAATAGCACATGGACATAGTGAAGGTGGTGGTCTTGGGTATTCAGAAGTGAATTGACTTTTTTTCTTTTGGATCTCAGGGACATCAGGACAGGCCAGATGGGCAGTACTACCTATAGCACATACCTTGTGCAGTTAATTAGCTCCCCAAGCTAAGGTTACCAAGGGCCTAAATTTTGTTCTTTCTAGTGGGAGATTTCACTTTGTTTCTGTAAACCTGTCCTGGATTGCCCAGTGGTCTAGCTGGAGGGACAGATTACCACCACCACCATCACTGGAAATTACCCAAAGTGCACTTCCTGCTGATTATGGGTTCAAATCCTTTTCTTTAGGTACAAACCATGGCTCCTTCCATTTTTATAACATTATTCTTTAAGTGTGGGGAGAGTGGGGAACCAGTTTAGTATCCAGAAGCACATACCCCTCATTATGGCCCAGTCATCACAATGTGCATGATCCTGGTCCACGAGAACCAGTGCCGCAGCTCTGGGTTTACTGCTGAGATATAAACCACAAAAGCAGGTTTCTAGTGAAAATGCTAAGAGACCTTTAATAATAACCATGCTCATGGGCTCCCTTGGCAGCCCCTTCTTTTTTGATTATTTTCAGGGAAGAAAAAAAAAATGGAGCTTCTGCTGGTAAGAGTTTATTTTCAGGCTCTTCAAAGCAGCCAGCCCTTCCCGTCCCCACGAAGATGCATCCCTCCCGGTCGCTCTCCACGCTGGCTTGCTCCCCGGCACAGTGCAGGGTGCTGGTGACCAGCTGCATGTGGAAGGGAAAAGACCAAGTCGGGCTTAATGCAAAACCTGGGTTTGTTGCCCTCATGGAGACTTCTTAAATTGGTAACCAAGCACTGTTGATTGGGCTCTTTGGGACAGTTTACATATATTTGCTCGATTGTCTTAGTTTTTGCTGTGAAAATTCCCTTCCTTTTCTCTTCTCTCTGTTGCCTGTGTCTATGGGACTCTGTGGTCCTTACTCCTCTTTTCCTTTCCTCTGTCCCCCTCTCTGTTTCATAAAGCTCTGGCACAGTGGGCCCGACACATAGTAAGTTCTCCATAATATCGTTCTTTTTTCCCTTCTCTGCCATCTGGATCTATTCTGAGTTTATTTGTTTATTCTTTCTTTTGTTCTCATATCCTTCCCTCCTCCTCACTCCCCCAACCATCTGTGTTATCTCCATCCATTTCCCCCAGTCCCCCTTCTCCCTCCTGCCCTGCGTGTCTCTTTCTCCATTGCCTTTCATTTTAATTGTGATCTAAAATCCCCCCTTCCTCAAATCTTTATTTTTCTTCTCTTTGCCTCTCTTGTGGTTTCTGCCTCTGTTTTCCCAGGGTCCCTTTGTTTCAATCCTTCTCAGCCTTGGCTTGGAACAGTATAATCCCCTGAGAAGCTTTAAAAACATCCTAATGACCAGGCTGAGTCCTAGACCAATTAAACAGGGTCTCTGGAATGGAACTCAGGGATAAGTATTTTTGAGAAGTTCCCCAGTTGATTCCCATGCACAGCCCAGGTTGAGAACCATTGTCTTGCCTTCTGATTGGAACATGTTTGTTGTGCAAAGCCAGCTTTACATCACTGGTTCATTACATTATCTCCATTAGTTCAACTGATGTGCTTCAATCTCACATTTGGTGAATGCATTTCCTCTTGTGCCAATTCCCAGCATGGGTCTTGTGGCCTTTGTCTTTCCTTCAAGGTCATAAAGAGCCCAGGTCAGAAATGAAGGTGAGGTGGGACCAGGCTTTGGTCAGAACGGGAATAGCGTGGGGGCTTGGGATGGGGCTGAGAGACTCTGTACTCTTGGCCTTACCTAATGCTATGCCCAAATGCAGAGAGACAAGGAGTTCTCCATTTCAGCTAAGACCTCTGAAGGGTCTAAGTGGTAATGGGAGTGGAGGAGGCTCCTGCTGGGGCAGACGTGCGGTCTTGAGAGGACTGTATTTTTAACAGGTTTCTAAGGGAGGCTATGGATTTTCTTCCCCATGGAATCTTAGAAATAAAACTTTTTGAAAAGCATAGAAAAAAGATCTGTTTTTCCTTCATATGTCAAGATGCATCTGCTGACCCATAATCAGAGGAGCATGGTGAAACGTTTGTTTTGATGTGTTTTCCTAGGTGAGAGGATGGGCTGGGTTGTGTTCCCATCCCGCTCTCTCTCTCAGTCTGCCTTTGCAACAGTTTTTGAGGCAAGTGGTGATGGTTAGAGGTGGTGTCTGCAGCTGGGGAGAGAATTTTTCTCTGCACGAGATGAGTACTCCACTTCTGGACTAGTGTGGATTCTAGTCTCAGCATCGCAAACTAAACTACGGGATTGTGGGCAAATCACTCCATCCCTTGGAGGTCTCAGTGTCTGTATCTGGAAAAAACTAAGGGAGCTGTTTTAGGTGGTCCCTGAGGTCCTTTCTATCTCTGATGCTTTGTCACTCAGATATAAATGAGCTAATTATTTATAGGGAGCAAAATTCAGGGACTGTGCCATGCAATGGAAATAAACTTCAGGGTAAGGTGTGGTAGTGAGGGCACTGGTGACTCGCCCAGCTCCCTCTAGATTTCTTGTGGGTTGGGGACTGCAGGACCATCATGTATGTTTGTGTAGATTGGGCCCTGCCAGTGGTCCAGTCCAGGGATGAGTGGAGGTTGGAATCCAGCTTCAAATCTCCTTGTCAAGCTGGCCATACCCTGGAGGCAACCCTCCCAAAGAAGGGGCATTTGAAGTCACTCTTAATAATACCATAGGCCTGTTCCTGGTTGAGGTATGGGGAAAAGGATCCTTCTTAGATACTGAGGGTGTCTGCCCACGAATGCTGTCTGTCCACGTCAGCTCTTTGCTTCACAGCCGAGTATCCCCAGCAGGGGGCCATCCATACATGTTCTCTTGGCCAAGCAGAAGCCCTATCGAAAGGTGATCACAAAGGTGATCTGCATTTGTGGGCGTGTGTGTGAATTGGGTATTGAAATCCACTTAAGTCAGGAGCTATTCATCAAAAGCTGGAGATGTTGACATTCTTTTCAACAAACTCCTTATGCCTCTCGCCTTTGAAGCAGTGAAGGCCACTGACTCATGCTAAGGACAGAGCAGACACTGTGGTATTTAGGCCTGATTTTTAAACAATGCATTATAGTGATGGCAGAGTGTTGGGTGTGAAGAGGAGAGGGACAGAGAAAGGTGTGTGCACACTTGTGGGGGTGTATGAGTGTGTATACATGTGTGTTTGTGTTGACTATGTAGGTTTGCATAAGTCTACTTCAAAACCCAGCCTAGGACTCGCCACCTTCCAGAACCTTTTTCCTAACCAAGCGTACTGTGAGTCTATATCAGCCCTCTCCCTACTGCGTTGACTTTGTAGCATGTGTGATTTTGCTTTTCCTCTGAGTCTGAGGCTATTCTGTATGTGAAATAACACAGCCCACATGAGTAGGTCAGATCCAGGCACTGTCCTCTGGCTTTAGTTCTGTACATCACCTGATGGGACCACTGGTCTTGTCAATTTTTGCTCTTTCTCCTTCTCTCTTCCCACACAGCCAGCCCATGTCTGGGCTGATGTTCCACCAGCTTTTGCCAGAATGATTTTAAAAAAAAAGAAAGAAAGAAAGAAAGGTGAGTTCTTCGTTTGATCCACCGTAGCTCTAAGAACTGCCCATCAGAAGCTATGGTTGTTGGGGGCATTCATTATCACCAAAGAAAACCTTTGAGTTCTGAGCTATGAAGACATAAAAGACACTGGCCGTGGCATCACAGGAGGGTGAGCCAATCGTCCCGGGGAGAGAACACAACACATACGCAGAAGGATCCAATTAAACCCAGCATATGGCTCAGAGCTTGGTGCTGCAGACATAGAGATGAATGTGACTCGCCTCTTGAGGGGTCTGTAGTCTGATGGCAGAGATAGACTTTTAAACCACTAATCATAAAGCAGAAGGGTAAGTGCCTCTTATGTACAAGGTTGTGCATAAAGTTTTACAAACGTATAGAGAAGGGGCAAAGTCATTCCATCTGGGTTGTTTAAGGAAGGCCTCCCTGAGGAAGGGACATTTGAATTGGACTTTGCAGATGAATATGAGTTTGCTAGGTGAGAAGCAGCAGGAGAGTGTTTCAGGCAGGGAGAACTAAAAGAAGTAAAGACATAAAAAATGCATGGTGCTTGGAAAACAGAGTAGCTTAATGTGCCTGCAGCTGAGGATACATGGTTGGAATCAGTACGGAGAACAAGAAATGAAATTATATGATAGTAATTAACATTTATCAACTGCTTACCATGTGTAAGGGCTTTATACTGAAGAGTTGCCATGTTACTTATTTAATCTTTATAACATACATTTCATGTAGGTACGATTTGCCTCATTTTACTGTTGGGGAAATTAAGGTACGGTAAATAACTACTTAGGAAAGAAACTTTCCCAAGGTCACACAACTGGTAAGTGGTAGAGCTTGGACGTGATGGCAGGCAGCCTGACACTAGACCTTGCGCCCTCAGCACCAGGCTGTCAGTATGTGAATGCCTTATTCCAAGGGTTATCGATGACAAGGGTTAGGCAGACATGGCTTTAGGGAGAAGAGGGCATCAGAAAGAGGTAAATGAAGAGGAGCTGGGAGGACATCCCAGGCAAGGAAGAATACCATGACCAAAGCCACAGGCATGCGATGAGCCTGTTCAATGGGCAGTTAGCCTGGCCCATCGGTCTGGTCAGGTCTGGCACAGCCCAAATGAATGTCTCATTGGAAGTCTCAGAAGCATCTCTGCTCTCTAGAAAGGTGCAGGGAACTCAGGTCTGCTCACTCTCTCTGTGCTCCCTTCCTTCTTCTTGCTGGCCTGGGCAGATGGAGGACGGCAGAGAGAGGAAGATAATGCCCGTGGGAAGCCCAGAGGCTGGTCGTCCCTGCTGTTCTATGTGTTTTCTAAAATGTAACTTCTACCAAGTCTTCTTGGGTGAGGACTGATGCTATTTGGTAGTGGAATTTAATGAGTCCAGCAGTGCCTTGCTCCCCATTATGAATTCTTGAGGGGCATTCAGCTGGTGGAAGGTTCCAACAGCACACATTTAAATAAGAGAGACATCAGGGCAGGGTAGCAGAGGCCAAAAGGAGATCATTCCCCAAGTGAAATTGAATTTTGTTAGAGTTCAATTGAGATGCTGAGCTGTCTTTTTACAAACATATTCATGGGCTTGGCTGTCACTTTCATTTAGTGGGCTTGCCATCGGAGCCTGTGGCAGGCTGGCCAAGCCCGTGGCCTCCCCTGCCTGCAAATGCAAAGCCTCACTCCTGAGGGGCTGGGAGCCAGGGTGGGCTGGGGGAGGATCCAAGGAGGAACAAGCCAGAAGGAGGGTCGTGTCTGCAGCCCGCTGCCTCCTCTCCCCCAACCTGGCTGAAGAACTGCAAAATAAAGATTACAATATGACATGAAACAAGAAATATTCTAGTCCCTCAGACAAAGTAAAGTCCTGGCTAAGTGCAAGCAATAGCTCTGTGAACAAAGGTGAATTATTGAACCTCTCTGTGCCTCAGTTTCCTCCTTGTGAAAAGGGCTTTAAAGTAGTATCTATCTTTAGACTCACAGTGAGGGCGAACTGAAATAAAACACACCGAGTGCTTCACTCAATGCCCAACAGTAGCATGTCTTTAATAAAAGTAAATTTTAAAAATCGTGTATAGTGACAAGTTCTATGCAGGGTAAGCAGCAGGCACCTGTGTTGCATGATACCTGTGTGCCACCATTTCTGAAATCCCACCATTTGGAATTCATTCCTCAGCCATAGGCATTGCCTCTTTGAGTCTTGTTTTATTTTGTCTTTTTTTTTTTTTTTTTTTTTTTTTTTT